>NW_020954572.1:5803198-5808933 GCF_900497805.2 Vombatus ursinus | reverse complement strand
TGTGTGTGTGTGTGTGTGTGTGTGTGTGTGTGTGTGTGTGTGTGTGTTTGTGAGAGAGAGGGAGAGAGAGAGAGAGAGATCAGGAAATAGTCAAATACAGAGATGGCTAGTAGACACCATAGTCTCTTCCCCACATCATAATCTTCTGATTCCTCAGTGCTGTGGAAAACAATTTTCTGTGTAGACAGATCTATAGTGGGGAAATAATACTAGCAGCCAGCAGGGTCAGAAAATTCTTTCAAATCCATCTAAAAAAAAGTCTGACTAAAATCAAAGTATTGGAACATGCTTTCACAGACACTGATTCAGGGCTCAGTTCTCCTATACCAGGGCTGTTGTGTTGTTGTTTTAAATGGATAATATTCAAGGTCAGCTACTGAAATATCTGTGGTTGCTGATGACTTTAACAGAGGCTGAACTCAGAAGGCTAACGTATTTTATGCTGAAGAAATGCTTCAGTAAGTAAGAAATCATAGTTAGTGCCTTTGGTATGTATCCACTATGAAAAGAATAATACTAATGAATCTGTTGAGTACTGATGGAAAGGATGTAATATGCATTTCCACAGAAATGTCTTGTAATTTGGCATTAATTAATGTCCAATTATTGTAAGCTGTTACTAATAAATTTTAAAAGTCTACTCTGCACTTCCATTTTGTAATGTTTTTATAAAATGGAACATTAGATGTTTTTTAATCTTGTCTGTTCTAGCAAAATACCCCAGATAACACTCTGTTTTGCATTTCAAATAATATGTGCTCATTTAAATGCAAAACCAGGGTCCAATCAGAATAAGATGGCAATCAAATTACAATATTCAATGAAGAAATTTCCAAGCTGACTTCATTAGTAAACTATCAGGAATTTCAAGATCTTACAAGGTTTCTATTTGTTTGTACAACTGCAAAGGGCTCAATTATGGAGCTTTGAGACAGCCTAAAAATAACATCAGACTAATTAAAAGTTTCAATTGGATTTGGGTGAGCACTGTTTTGAAAACCTTTTTATTTATTTATTTTTTAAAAATCCAGTTGACTTTTGAAATGGACTCTGGAGGAAGAGATTGGATTTTTTAAGAGGTTGCATGGGCTAACCCCCTTTTAAAAAAAATGGCTCATAATAAGTTGCTTTGGCATACAGAGACAGCCCTGCAGCTCTGATGACACAGTGGATTCACAGGTCTAGTGTGGCTTTCATGTACTCATGGACTTCTAAGAAGGCTCACCCTCCTTTTCTGTCACTATTGTTTGTGTCAAAAACAAGCCGGAAGAGTTTGCAGCTTCAAGTTACTGAATCTTTTTAAAAGACAGGCAAGAGGTTCGTTCTTTGAAGTCATTTTCCCTTTGGGAGGTAAGATACAGGTAATCAGGAAAAGCTCAGGAGGTAGGGCTATTATGATAATATTCTGCCAGTGCAATTGGTGCTCAAAATGTTATATAATTTGGATCATCTAACTTTGTGGAAACTCACACAGCAGGGCTCCCTTCTCAACAAGTGCTGGCTGTGTTGAAAAAGAGGCCAGGAATTGGAGGGAGAATTTAGAATAATTCCAGAGCCAAAACTTTCAGCTGATCAGACAGTACAGTGCTCTGTGTGGTTCATTGAATGTGATAGGCCTCTGGAGCACAATGTGAGTATTATTTTTTTCTTTACATTTCTTTGACTGGAACCTCTTCTCTTCTTATAATAGCAAGGAGTTAACTCTCCTGAGCTTTTCGTAAGATATGAACAAAATGATGTAAATTATCACCGTTAGAGGAATGTTAATCTTTCACTCTAAAGAACCAAATACCCTTTATACACACACACAAATAAAGTTGAAAAAAAATAATGATCTCAAGGTTTCCAAAGTTTTGAAAATACCCTACTCATTAAACTCCTATCCAGGAGGTTATATAGGTATCAATGCATCTGTCATTTCCAGGGAAGACCATTAGTGTTTGTTAACAGCTTGAGGAAAAGTACACATTTGTAATTCAGCTTTTATGATCGGCTTATTAACGCGCAAACTACTATGGGGATAGATTGTGTTTATGTCTCTATTCAGTTGAAACAAACACAACAGAGATTAAGAGATAGGCAACATCATCACCCTTAAACTGAAACTTAATATTTCACCCTTCAGGCCAACAATCTGCTCATCCAATTTTTTAAAATTTGTTGATATCTTTTTTTAAATTTTTTAATATCATCTTAATTTTCAAATCTATCTGATTCCTCTTCCCTACCAAGTGAACAACCCCTTGTATCAAACAATAGAACAGAAAGTGGGAGTAAAAAGGAGTTCAGAAACCACACATTGGTTCAGAAACCAATACATTAACTGATGACAATATATTACAGTATATGTAATGCTCTGTACCCATAGTCTCCCTTACCTCTATTCAAATATGATATTAACCAGAAGGTTTATTGTTTCTGCTTTGATTCTGTCACCTACCTGAGGCTTGTTATCCTTCCTTTTCAATATTATGTGATTCAAATGATTATTATCAATTTGACTAAAAAGAAAAAAAGACATTATTTCTAGGTCCCAATTAGTGAGAAAAATAAATCCCCTCAAGTAGTTGCATTTTTCAAATTTGCACTATTTGAAGTTATAATTATTGAAAATATAGTCATTTTTTCCAGTTCAATGGAAATATACAGTCTTTACTATAAATTCAAATAATGTGACCATTTTAGGGGATTCATTATTTCTACTAAGCAGCACCTAGCTGTAATTCAAAGTGAAATGAACTGAAATTTGAGGTCAATAACCACTTTAAAATAACTTGAAGAGAGAGGAAGAAGTGCATTTGTGTGTTCCTTCTCCAGGAAAAAAATCTTCATTGCTATAATTACTTAGTTTTTGGTCTGATTTTTCTTGTTCTTTCCACTTGCATTGTTGTAGTTCTTGTGTATGTTGTTTTCCTGATTAAGCTTAGTTCACTTTGTATTGGTTCAGATAATTTTTTTCCCCATGTTTTCCTGGACTTTTCACATTCATTGTTTCTTGAGGCATTTGGATATTGTTATTTTCTTGTACCACAATTTACTTAGCCATTCCTCAAATGATAGTCATCTACTCTGTTTCCAATAATTTGCTACCACAAAAAGTGCTGTTATGAATATTATAGTGTATATGAGAGGACCTTTGTTTCTCTATTTGGCCTTCTTCTGTGGGGAATGTGATCATTCTAATAACAATTTCAGATACTACACATATTATAGACTGGGGAATAAATTACAAGAGTGAAATACATTTTTATTTTAATATAACTGATTTCCTTCTAATACTACATATTTTATTTTATGCATGTAAAAACATTATTTTGAGAAGGGATTCAGAGGCTTCATTAGACTGACAATGTAGTCCATGAAACAAACAAATGAAAAAGGCTAAGTTCCCCTACTTTAGACTCACTTTTGTGTGTATGTATGTATATATATATATATATATGTATATATGTATATACATTTAAAGAAAGGAACCTATGAATGAGAACTTAATAAATGAAGGAGGCTCAAACTCTTGGTAACATTGTAAATTAGAATAGGAAGCAAACTGGTCCTCCTGATTTGTCGTTACAGATATACATGGTCATCATGGATAGCATAGCTCAATGATGCCCATATACCACCATCACTCCCACCAAAACAAACAGAGCGAAACAAAAACCTCATGAAGCCTATAGTTTAAAATTTTTCAATCAACAGATTTTTTTTTAAATTTTTAGCAGAGGTATTAATAAGGACCAAAGTGGAATCATTTCTAGTCACTTCCACTCTCCATGTTAAAATATAAGTAGAGAAGGCATTACTGAATGCTGAAATAGTCATAAAGAAGGCAACTGGAAAGTAGAGAGAAATAAAGAGCTTAGAACATTGACCAGCTGAAGAAGAGTAAGTTCCTGAAGAATCAAAGATTGGATTTGAGTCCCATAACTTCTCACATTTCATCAGACTCAAATAAAAAGGAATCAAATATCAGACTTCAGATGATTGGGAATTTTCAGAAATAATTGGTGGTCAGAGTTCACTTGTTCGCTGTATTCCTCTGTGACTGCACTTCTGGTGTGATCAATCTTTAAGAAAGAGAATGTCTTGAAGGTTACAGAAAAAAAAATAGCCAGGAAATCAAAGGAAATAATGGAGTGATATAAGAAACAGATAGGTGTCCTTGAAAAAGCAGCAAAAATACAGAGGAGATTGTCTATAGTACCAGGAGAAAAATACCATTAAAGTAGAATAGATGGAATGAGTTGAGGTAAGATAAAGATGACAAACTACTTATGTGAATGGAGAATCAGAAGTTCCAGGCAAAAATTACTACCACTTCATGAAAATAATGGTAGGAGGGTAACTTATGGGTCCATCTATAAATAACATACAGCAACATTACAGAATTAAAAACCTCAGAGATGGAAGGTTTCTATTTTATCTAGTTCAAATCATATCTGAACAGGAATACCTTCAACATCACTAGAAACTTTTATCCAGGCTTTGCTTAAAGATTTCTGGGGACAGATGCTGCCTTGCTTTCTTCTAGTTTCCCTCGCACATATCATGTATGAACATAGTTGTTTGTATGTTGTCTCCCCTATTAAAATGTGGTCTCCTTGAGGTTTGGGGCTGGTTTCTTTTTATTTTTAATTTTCATTTTTTTTATTTTTGCCTTTCTTTCTATTCCCAGCAATTAGTACAATACCTGGTACATAGCTTAATAAATGCATGTTGACTTGGCTCTTGAAGAAACTAGATCCAGTAGTTAAGGAAATGTTTCATTATATCCAGTGAAAAGCTATCTCTCTGCAACTTTTTACCTCATTCTGTCTTCTATGGCCTATGGAAACAAATCAAATCCTGTTTCCATGGGATAGCAATTCATAGATTGGAAAATAGTTAATGTGATTTCCCTAAGTCTTCTCTTCTTTAGGCTAAAAACCCCCAGTTCCTTTATGTGAGCCTTGTGAGATTCTTTCATCAATGATATTTCCGACAATTCCAATTCATTTATGATACCAATAGGCATAGTATAGACTCCCTTAAGTGTAAATGAGTATATCAAACCTCCAAGGGAACTCAAGAGGTCTTGTTGTGGCAAATATTGCTTCTTTTTCTTCTTTTTTTTTTTTGTTCCCCTCTGAGAATATGACCATGTAATCGTTTTTTGTTGTTGGTGTTGTTGCTTTAACTGTTATGTTCTTTTCTGTTTACAATAGGTTTCCACAGTTCAGGAGGAAAAAGCTTAGTTTCAGAAATCACTTTTAACAACCAACCTTTGTAGAACTGGGAAGGGGAGGGGACAAGAACATTTGGCAAGCAAGTAAAGACTATAAAATATAGATGGACTATTTGTTAGAAAGGAGTGGCAAGTGTGGAAATCAATCAAGTTGTTGGAGAGGAATCACAGATGTTTGTTTTTTTTTTCTCCCTGAAATAAAACTGATGTTTTGATTGGAAATGGGAAGGTACAGGAAAAATAATTTATTAAGTGCCTAATGTGTACCAGGTACTTCATAAATATTGTCTCATCTAATCCTCACAATGACCCTTGAAAATGGTGCTATTAATATCCAGATTTTGCAATTGAGGAAACTGAGGCAGACAAAGATGAAGTGACTTGCCTAGAGTCATACAACTAGTAAATGTCTGAGGCTGGATATGAACTCAAGTTTAGTGTTTTATGTACTGCACCATCTATCTGTCCATAGAGGACTGCATGGCCTCCGTGTTTTGGGACCTGTAATGCA
>NW_020954572.1:5774349-5803188 GCF_900497805.2 Vombatus ursinus | reverse complement strand
ATATTATATATATAAAACATAAGGCTTCTTCTGATGCACAGTGTGGGGTGGGATGGTGGAGACTATGAGTCACAAGAAGCCTTATGTTTAGATCAAGAACAGAAAGCTGGTGTAGGCAGTTGGTTTGGGAGCCATTGATAGATCTAGAATTGTGAAAGTCCAGTCTTATTTTCATAAAAGACAATTAGTATAAAAGCCCACCTATAGTATTTTTTTTATGTATTTTTTAACTCAATACTGTTCCCTACACAGAAGCACTTATACCTACTATGAAAACAACCTGGAAAACCCTGGGACTCTAGGAATAGAACCATAAAATCAGTTGGAAACCCAAGAATGTTAAGTAGGAATAGAAAACAAATAAAGAAAATAAAGAAGATGTCCATCTGTGCCTAGGTATGTTGTTTATAATTATGAAATTCAAGAGCTAAGAAGCATCACAAAGATTATCTAACCCAGCCCCATCATTTAACAAATGAGAAAACTAAGGGCAAGAGAGTTGAAGTGACTTGCCCAAGATTATGGAATTATTGGTCCAAGAATCCTGACTTTTAGTCCAGTGTTCAGCCAGACATCTTAAAATTTTTCTTTCCACAGAGCCAGGAAAATAATATACACAATGATTACAATACTGCAAATGAAAAGAGCAATAACCACAAAACAATCAAAACTGAATGGTCCAAAATTATAAAGTACAAGCTTGGCCTTAAAAAAAACAGTAAAACAACCACAACAACAACCACATTCTCCCCTACTCCTTTACAGAGGTCAGGGTCCACAGATGTTGATTATTACATATAATATAAGATTTTTTTCACATGTTGATTGGTTATACTGAATTTTTTTCTGATGTCCTATTTTTATTACTATTATTTATGTATTACTTATTATTTCACTCTTTATTACTATTATTGTTATTATTTTGTTATAAGGGCTGACTCTCTGGGAAGAGAGGGGAAAGATATAGGGAGAAATCTAGATGCTATAAAAACAAAAGATAACATATTTTAAAAATTCTGCTTCAAACAGCATTTTCTTTTAATGATAACATGTAAATATAATCAGTGATTAATCAACATTTGTGCTGTTTCTAATTTTTTAGAGAAAAAATATAGCTCACTGGTTTGTGTTCATTTAACTCTCTCAGTTATCCACATCTGTTAAAAAAAAAAGGAATTTCGTGTCTTTGGGCCTCAATTTCTTCATCCATAAAATGAAAAAGTTGGTAAGTTGATCTAAATGCCATCTAAGGGCACTATTTGCTTCTAAATCCTATGACTGTAACAGGTAACATTATCCACCTAATGTCAACCTTGTAAATAGCAAGAATGACAAGCAAGAGAATCTCATACATCGTAAGTGATATGCCTTGTGAAGTCAACCCTATTTTAGTGATATCAATTATTATAAACTCAAATTCAGGGAAAATAACATAAAAAATTCTAATCTGTGAGATGTATCAATCGGTGATTGTTCACTTCACAAAAGAATTATATGCATGACAGAAGAATTAACTATATAATTAATTTAATTCATCTTCTCATGCCTTTGAATAATGATTTAATTTCATACAACCTTTCAGGAACATTTCTATTTGATGATGACAAAATTAATAATAATAATTAGCATTTAATATAGCACTTTAAGGTTTTTTATATAAATGTTAGTTTATTATTATTATTACTTCTTACAACAACATTGTAGATGCTATCATTATCCCTATTTTATTATTATCTCCATTCCCTTCCCAGACCTGTTTTTATTTTACTTAAATTTACTTCTAGATTTCAAATCATGCTTCTGCTGCTGTCTCGTCCTGGAACTTCCCTCAAAATCTGAAGGTTTCTCATCTTGGAACATCCAACCATCATGTAACCTATTTGACTTGAAATAGCTCTCCACAAGGCCTATCCCTTTCTCCTACTGGTGAGTTCCTCCCAGGTTCTCTATTTTTGGAGGGGTTTAAGTCAGCCTTCATTCTCCTCCTGGCCTGTTCCTGAATTCTGAACTTCAAAATCACCGTTTTCCACAAACCTGCACCAGATACCTTCATTCTATACCACCCTTTTCAGCTCCCTATTGTGTGTTACCCTCCCCCTTTAGAACTTAGCCCCTTGAAGAGGAAGGCTGTCTTTAGCATGGTTTGTATTTCCATCATCAGCACTTAGTGTATTGCCTAACAAGAAGTAATTGCTTAATGAAGGCTTCTTTCCTTTCTTCCTTCCATTTTACAGATGGGGAAACTGTGGCAGGGAGTAATTAAGTGACTTGCTCAGTGTCTATTCAGTGTCTAAGGTAATATTTAAGCTTAAGTAATCCTGACTTGTTTATTGTTCTATCCACTACACCATGTAGGGTTAACTGAGGCATACCTATATTATTCATAATGTTGCTCAAGATAGGTTATCCTGTGTGTCTCCCAATACTTATGAATAAGTGCAAGTCCCTCCTACTATATATTTTGCAGGTGCATTTTTAGACCAAGTAATTCTGAAAATGTTACTGTTTGGATTTGACCTCAGCAAAGATTTAATCAAACTAGCGCTTTGTTTTCCATAGATCTATTGTTTCTTTCTTTTTTAGAGGGGAGGGTGCCATTACATTACCATATTTTATTAGACTTAGGCTTTTCTTTAATTCCCTCCCCCCCATAATCTTTCACTTTTTATACTGCAGACATTTTATATGGCATGGAGACAGTTGATAGACTCATCAAAGAAGTCATTATCTTATGTCTTCCTATTTGTTTTTTTGTCTTTCTGCAACTCATCACTCATTAGTGATACAAACAGAGTTGTCTTTTGACTCTGCAATTCTCTTTTTTATTGCTTCTAATTTATGACTAACATGGCCTTCTGTGATAAAGACCCATCAAAGGCATCATTATTCTGCATTTATCTGCATTGAACTGTCTGTTTCATCTATTAGTCTTTAAAATGTTTCCCGTCTTTCTGTATCCAGCTATAGCCTTCTAATTCATCTAGTCTCTATTATATGCTAGAATGAGTCTTTGCCTTAAATTGTGGGTCAAAAAAATCACACTATTCAAATTGTCTTTGACATTCAGAATCACACCATCCTTTTTATTTTGGTGAAGATCATAAATGAATATTATTTAGCACTTCTGATGCTGATCTGACCTTGTGTACCTATTGCCTCTGGTGATGCTTTGCTAAACAACATGTACTGAAATCAACAGATTTGTCCTTCAGTTGTTTTATTCCTGTGTTCTTTATCTATGAATGGTGTTCCATAAGCTTTGCTTTTCAACACTCCTCAAGTCATTGGATTGAATAATAAATGCTCAGCTGATACCCTTTCTAAAGACTAGCCATTGTAATCTGCATATTAACAAGGCATGAGTTTAAAAAAAAATGGTTGAAAGGGGGTGAGAATTAAAAATGAGCCCACAATAGGGCTGAAAGAATGTGTTTCAGAGGCCTGGGAAAAGAGAAAATAAATATTCTCAGATTTTTCTCACAAACTTTGCCCTTTGGGAACATATACACCCAGAAGTGAGGGCTTAGGATATGAGACTGCTCATCTCAGGCATCTCTTTCTTAGAAACGGTTATTACTTATGGTGGTAATGAGCTTCAGATTTTGGAAAGGAGTGCAAGGTGTAGTGGAAAGAATATTAAACCTGAAGCCATGCTTTGAGACCTGCCTTTGTTGTGAGGTAAGCGAGCAACTTTGGTTAGAGAACTGGATCTGGAGTCAGGAAAGCCTGAGTTCAAGTATGGTCTTAGATACTTACTAGCTGTGTGACTCTGGGCAAGTTACTAAACCTCTGTTTTTCTCAATTTCCACATCGGTAAAATTGAGATAATAATAGCACATACCTCCCAGGGTTGTTGTGAGAATCAAATGAGAGAGTATTTCTAAAGCCCTTAGCACAGTGCCTGGCCCATACAATGGCACTATATAAACAATAGCTATTATTAATATTAATTAATAAGAGGATTTGACTGCAATAGGTGATCAGTAATATCCCTTTCAGCTCTAAAGTCTATACTTAAAATAGGTACATTAATGCATTGTTGGTAGAGTTGTGAGTTGATCCAGTCATTCTGAAAAAAACAATTCGGAACTCTTTTCCAAAAGTCACTGAAGTGTTGATATTGTCTGACTCAGCAAAACTTCTACTATACCCATATCCAACAGAGATCAAAGAAACATCAACAACACCCATACATACAAAAATATTTAAAGCAGTTATTTTTGTAATGGCAAAGAATTGGAAACTTAATGGGTGCCCATCGATTGGGGGACTGCTGAACAAATTATCTTATATGAATGCTATGAAATACTTTTCTGATATAAAAAATAATGGAAGAGATATATGAACTGATGCAGAGAGTAGTGAGCAGAGTAAAGAGAACAATTTATGCAGCAACAACACTAGAAGTACAAACAACTTTCAAAGGTACTCTAACCAAAGTTATAGCCAAGATGAGCTATTCTACCCATGTGACACCCTGCCCTCTCTGCTATACACACACAAACACACACACACACACACACACACACACACACACAGAATGTTAATGAAACCTCCCTTTTTGAACATGGTCAACATGGAAATTTGCTTAGCATGATTACACATATTTGTTACTTTTTTTTGTTTTTCTTTTAAATTGGGGAAGAGATGAGAGAGAGAAAACAAATGCATGTTTATTAAAAATAACAAAATGAAAGATAAAACAAAATCCCATTAATCATGATCACATATTAAATGTGTTATTAATGGCAAACTGCTTCACTTCATCCTTTATATGAGGTCCTCTAACGTCCCTGCTTTTTACTCTAAGACCTCTAAATTCCCTGACATTCCTCTCAATGAATCTCTAGAGCAGGGGATCTTAAACTGTTTTTTGTTGTTGTTATAAACCCTTTGGTAGTTTGGTGACTCCTATGAACTCCTTCTCAGAAAAAAAAAATTTTTTAAAAGCATAAAGTAAAATACATAGAATCAATGATAATGAAACATAATTATCAAATTAAAAACAAGCAAACAAACAACTTCACAGACCCCAGGTTAAACAACCCTTCCTTAAGGCTATGAATCAAAAACAACTGTTATATGACTTACAACATAAAGCATAGAAAAAATTTATCCTTTTTTCCCCCAAGCTCCAAATCTTTCTATTTCTAGTCCTGTGTTCAACCTGCTTGATATAAGAGCTAAGCCTCAAACCATGTCATAGAAAGAAATATGTCATGATACTTGCCTTGCCTACCAACTCAGAATACCTTGACCCACTTTTACAAAATCACCCCCTCTTCCTTAAAACCCAGAGGATTATGGGTAAAGAACTTTCAAGGTGAGCTAGAGGCCAACTATATGTCCTCTGCCAAGTCAGTCAGAAGAAATCATTTCAACCTTCATCCAGAAATTAAATGGTTATTGATTGATAGGGAAGATACTATAACCTTATAGATTAAATTAAGAAATGTTGCTGAATACAATTAAAATTTTTCCTAATGCAGCACTGTTTTCAGAAAGCATTTTTGACTAAGTTCCATCCCTGGGGTTAATTACCATGTCTAAGGTCCAGGAATAATAGATTAAGTGGAAACTTGGCTCCCTAAGTTAAAGAATGAGAATGGGAAGTCAGCAAATGACAAAGAGGAACTCAGGGCAGCCTTCACAAATGATTTAAGTCCAACTGATGAATTTGAGGGAAGAAATCCAAACAGCAGCAATCATCCTATTCTATGCAAAGAAATAGCCATCATTTTGTTCAGAACTAATGGTTATTCTAAAGGATGTCTTTTATCTTCTGAAAGGGCAGAGACACTTTCATTCCAGATCAATTTGATTTACTACATGGTTTCTGGCCACTTTAAAGGTAGACATCTAGTTAAGTTTACTGGAAATTCCATAGGCAATTAATAAAATCCATTGGTTATAAAATTGGTTCATTGGATTTAGAACTAGAAGAGGTCTTATAGACAATGAGGCATATTCCTTTGCTGGTGAAGAAGCAGTCTCAGAAAGTGGAAGTGGCTTACCCAAGGTCACACTGGTCATAAGTAGAACTGGGATTCAAATCCTGGGCTTTAAATTCCAAAATGAGTGTTTTCCTCTACTACAATCCACTTCCATTTATCACCAAAATAATGTTTGTGGGAAAAAAGGGAAGCATAGTATGGTAGAACGTGCAGTGGATTCAGCATCAAAATGTGTCAGTTCTATCCCTAAGTGTGGCACTAACTGCCTATGTAATCAGGGCCAAGTGTTTTAAACTACCTCTGTGATCCTTTGTCTTCATTTGTATAAAACTAACTAAACAAATGAATGAATGAATGGATGGATGAATAAATAAATAGATAAATAAAAAGTGTGTGTGTGTGTGTGTGTCGTGGGGAGGAATCAGGGGTTATATTAGATATTCCCCAGAATCCCTATAAAATTTCTGAGGTATTAAATACTAAAACCCAGAGATTACAGCTTCAAAAAAAGATGGTATATCTACTGGTAGCAGTAAGGACCATTTTTTTTAAAAGGCATTCTTTCATCTCATCAGTTTTGAGCCTTTTCAGTTTCCTCACACAAGATACTATCTGCTAACTGAATTTTTTTTTACTGGTTGTTTTCCCTGCCCAGAACGTTCTCTCTCTTCCATCTCTACCTCTTGGTTTCTCTGGCTTCCTTCAAATCTCAGCTAAAATCCTTCTTTTGGCAAGAAGTCTTTCCTGGTCCTCCTCAATGCTAATGTCTTCCCTCTGAGACAAGTCAGTCAATAAATATTTATTAAATGCCTACTAAGTGCAAGACACTGGGCTAATGGCTGGGAATAAAAGGAAAGACAAAAATCCGTCCTTGCTCTTATGGATGTCACAACCTAATAGCTGTATACAAACTGTATAAATAACTCTGCACAAACAAGCTACATACAGGACAAATAGGAAATAATTAAGAAAAGGACTGCACTAGAATGAAGAGGAACCATGAAAGACTTCCTGTATAAGGTGGGATTTTATCTGGGACTTGAAGAAAGCCAGAGAAGCCAAAAGCAGAGATAAGGAGAGAATATTCCTTGCAAGGGAGACAGACAGTGAAAATGACTGTAGTTAGGAGATCACATGTCTTGTTTGCAGAACAGTAAGGAAGGCAATATCACTATATTGAAGAGTACATGGGGGAAGGATGGCAATGGATGGATGGTGTAAGAAGAAAGGTGGGGTAGACAGGCTATGAAGGGCTTTGAATACTAAACAGAGAACTTTGTATTTGATTCTGGAGGTGAAAGGGAGCTGCCATTTTTTTTTTTAATTAGGAGGTTGTCTTGCCAGGCCTGCTTTAGGAAGATTGCCTAGGCAACTGGATATAGGATGGAAGTGAATGAGCAGAGATCAATTACTCTGAGTATATCTTGTATGGATGGATAACACATATAGAAAGAGATTTAGATGAAGCTAAAGAAATAGAGATAAAAATAGAGATAGATAGTTATTTGCCTTTTGTCTCCCTCATTAGAGTGTGAGATCTTTGAGAACAAGGACTCTTTATTATTTTTTTTTGCTATTCCTCTTAGTACTACTACCTTCCTCCTGAGATTATGTCCCATTTACTTGTATGTATCTTTTATGTACATAGTTGTTTGTATGTTAAGTGCCACATTAGATTGTGAAATTCTTTAAGACAGATACTTTTTTGTTTTTTGTTTCCTTGTTTGTTTGTTTGTTTTGCATTTCTTTATATCTACAACACTTGGTTAGCAATTTTGGTTTATCTCCAGAGGTCATTCACGATCTTATTCTGATCTTGTCTGATGGCTGAATGTTCCCAGTTTTAAATGACTCCAGGTAAACTCCTGTGTATGTGAAATTCTTTGTGTTTTAAAAGGAAGGCCTGTACACAGGCCCTTTAAAATTCATTTTGATGTGAAAACAGAAAAGACTATTAAACAAAGCAAAACAAAACTAAAGCAAAAAAAAAAAGACTAAAAGGCCTAAATGACACATTCAACTTTTACCAGTTAATTGGTGCATAAAAGGTTGTGAAGATTTATGTGCTTCAAAATAAAAACTAAATTGAATTTTTGACATTTTTGCAAATAAAAACCCCAAAGAATACATAGGTGCCTTTTGATTTGTCACAGCTGGAAGACTCTGAATCATGAAGTGCTCTAGGAGAGGCCATTAAATAGTGTTAGATGGTTTGTCAGTGTAAAGGAAAAGTAATTGAAGAAGCAAACTGTGTGTATGGACATTGCATTTTAAAATATTTACAAAACAGAGACAAAGTGAGCCTTTTCCTCCCACAACCCAAGTGTAGGCAATGTGTTTATTAGGTAGTAAACAAGGGTGATTTAATAATTTAAGTCTTGCCTTGGTTTCCTTATGCAACAGTGCTAAATGATAGCCACTTAAAACTCCTTCTACCCTGCATTTAAAAAAAAATTATTAGGCATCCAAACTACTCTTTTTCCTTTTCATAAACATAAGCAAGATTTCAAAAAAACCAATGTCTCTGAGAATAATAATTTCAAAAGAGTAATGTGTTATGGTGATGAATGCTGAAAACAATTTGGAATGTGAAAGGTAAAAATTTTTCTAGATGGACCAATAGTTCTCATTAAAAAAACAAAAACAAAAAACCACCTCTGCCTTTAGCAAGTCATCTCCTGGGCCCTTTAAACTCTCATGATTAGACTACTTAAGTTCATAGATAAAGAGACATTATGGTACAATGGAAAAAGCATAGAATTTGGGGTCAAAGGCAGCGTTCGAATCCTGGCTTTGCCTTTTATTCCTTGTGTGATCTTGAGCAAGTCATGGTTCTCTGAGCATCAGTGACTTATCTGTAAAATGAAGGGCTTGAACTAAATGGATTTTAATGATTTTTTCCAGCCCTACTTTTCTGATTCTAGTAGAGATGGAAGGGTTATTAGAGGTCATCCAATCAACCCTTCATTTTACAGATAAGGAAACTGTCGTTCAAGAGTTAATTGACTTGTCCAAGGTCAAGTGCAATAGCAAGTGACCATCTCTATGTGTGACCGAGGTAGAGTGGAGAAGTAGGCTATAGGATTTGAGGAGACTGAAGGAGTAGGAAATTAGCATATTTGAGGGAGCATCAATAGGAATGTTAAAGTCCCCTAATATAAGTGCTCAAAAGTTGGGTAGTAAAAGTAGAAAGTATAATGAATTCCTTGGTTCTAAAGTCTTTGGGAAAGAAGAAAGAATGACCTAGGAACCAGTAGACAACACTTATCATACATAGAGTGAATATATAAAATGAACTTCTAAAGAATAGAGGCTGCAGAGAGGTAGAGTCAAGATGGTGGAGTAAAAGCAATGAATTGCTTGAGCTCTCCCCCAAACCTCCCCAAATACCTGTAAAAAATGGCTCTAAACAAATTCTAAAACAGCAGAACCCGCAAAAAGACAGAGTGAAACAAATTTCCATCCCAAGACAACCTGGATGGTTGATCTGAGAGGTATATTGCACCAGGTAGGGAGAGGAGCGCAGTTCAGCGCAAGAAAACAGGCCTCAGAGAACCTGGAGCAGGCCTCAGACGACTGAATCATGGGCAGCTATGGCAGTTTCCAGAACTTTTAGCCCACGAATGACAAAGACAATTTAGAAGGTCAGTAGGAAAAGTCTGTGACTGCAGTGAGAGAGAAGCTTGGTCTCAGCCCCAGTCACCAAGTGCAGACCTGGGGTGGTGGCTGCTTCTGGAGCTTCCAGTCCACAGATTTAGGGGGAATCAAGTGGCTGAACAGACGGGAATTGCAGGAACTCTTTTCTGGTGCAGGATTCTCTTGCTTTGTCTGTGCTTGGATCTGGGTCACAGTTCTGGGTGGCGATCCTGGGGCAAGGAGGAGGGCTGGCGTGGTGGAGCTTGTAGAGGTGGTGGAGAGGAAATTCTCCTCACAGTTCCAAGGCAGAAAAGAGTGCTTGTGGTCACTCATAGACCAGAACACAAGCCAGGAAAGGAGTAAACACCTCACCCCTTATCATACCACCTTGGAAGAACTGAAAATTTACAGGTCCCTAGATGTGTCTCTGAAAACGGCTGCACAAAACCCCCAAAACTTGGGACTGTACATTTTCCACACTGGAAGCAGACTCCTACCTTAACAAAGAGTTTATAACTCAAGTAATTGACTGGGATCATGAGCAAACCTCATAAAAAAAGTCAGACCATAGAATCTTTCTTTGATGACAAAGAAGATCGAAACATACAATCAGAAGAAGACAACAAAGTCAAAGCTTCCACATCCAAAGCCTCCAAGAAAAATATGAATTGGTCCCAGGCCATGGAAGAGCTCAAAAAGGATTTTGAGAAGCAAGTAAGAGAAGTAGAGGAAAAACTGAGAAGAGAAATGAGAATCATGAAAGAAAATCATGAAAAGAATAGAGGTTGCTAAATGATGGCAGCTAAGAAAGAGTTTAGACATGGAAATGGGGAGAAAGGAATATTCCAACTCCCCTTCAAGTGCAAGTATTTTATGTTTTCATTAGGTGGCAAGATATACATCCATGTTGTTCCATGATGACAAAAATGAATGTGGTCTAACAACAACATTAACATATTCTTTCCATAACCAGTTCTCTGTCCCAAAATAATCAGGTAAATTCAGTCCATCAAGGTCATTAAGACACGTGCTATACATGTTGTGATTAGGCAACATCTTTCCCCTCACAAGATATAGTAATGAAGATCAAGCATCCAGAGCTACATTAGTCAATCCTACTTGATACTTAGCCAAGAAGAAAGAAATGCTTCTACATTAAAAAGCAAGCAATCCTTCCTTTTAACTATAAGGAGGATTGATTGGGAGGGGTTTGGGGGGGATCTTTATTCAGTTTTAGGAGTATACCAATCAACCTAATTAGATTATAATAGCATGGACTGCCCCATCCAACAAAGTTCCATGTGTGGAAGGGATACTCTTCATGTAGATAGAAATGCATCTTAGCCCTTTGTTGAGAGGACACAAGGAACTCCTCTTATTAGACCCCAATAAATGAAGCTGCTTCTAAGGTGTATGACTACTTCACCATGGACTCTTTAAAGGCTGGGATCCTTTTGCAGGAAGGATCTTTTCCCCATGGTCTATACAAAATGAGTTGTAAAATACCTTAATCTTTCTCTTACTCACATCCCTAATGATGGGGTTATGGGACCTGAACCCCTAAAAGGAAAAGACTGTGTCTTTGATCACAACTCAGTCCCTGAAATTTCCCATAGTGGCATTTCTCCTGAGGTGTCTGGTCCATCCCAGTCTACCTAGATACTCAATAATCCTTTTAACTGCCCTTTCACTGTGGCTCTCCCACAACTTAACTCCTTTTATTGTCTGCACCTGGCACAACCCAGGCTACTTGCCACTCTTTAATCCTATCTAGATCTTTCCAGTCTTTTCTTGAATATATGTACCAATCTTACCCCCCATTAAGTCACAGACTCACTAGAAACTCTTTCCCCTCCTATTGACAATACAATACTGCAGATAAACTTAGAATCTCACCTGCTTCTATTTGCATCACAATAAAATTGTTACTTTTACTGGAAGGCTTGAGTGGTAGAATTCTTTTGAGGCAGACACCCCTGTACCCTTGCATTTCAGGATTCTCAACACCCCAAATTGCATCACTACTACTCTTTCTCTCCCTTGTGGTTTTCCAGTCTTTCACTCCCTTAGAATGCAGCAAAGGAGTGGGTGCTATATTTTCCCTTCATTTCATTCCCAACTACCCAATGCACAGCATGGCAATTAGAAGAAATAGATGATAAGTTTCCTGTGCTTATCTAAATGGACTGAAAGAGGAGTTCAAGGACCTCTAGTTGCTAGATTCCTTCTGCTTTTTTGTTTCCTTTTGTGGGCATAGGTCAGAGACTAAAGTTCCTAAAAATGAACATTTCCATGCCTTTGTTATTACCTGATGGGCAATTGTGATTTTGAGGTTTCCTTAATTTGAGAGTTCTTTAAATGTGGAGAGCTTGTGAGTTTGAAAGTTGACTACCAGTCTCCTGGGCAAATAAATAAATAATTTATTTTTAAAAAATGTCTCTAGCAGCATGATTCTAGAAGAAATGGATCCTTTACAGAGAATCACCCTAAAACTCAAGAACTGAAGCCATGCTATAGAGTCAATGGAGCTCACTGAACCTTACTAACCTAGATAAGAGAGGGCTAAAGTAAATGGGAAATACATGTTCAATTGTCTAACAAAGTAAAGTGTTTTTATCCTCTAAGGGTGGAGAACAGGGAGAAGAGGGTACTATCATAAGCTATTTGAGTGTTAATATTTCTCTATTTTATTTATTTAATGCCTATTTTACTCCCTAGTGTAATACTAATTTTCTCTTTCTGCATAGGCTCATGTGAGTCATGCATCTTTGTGTCATACATATTCTTTGGTAAGGAAAATAAAGGTCCTTCCATACCTAATAAAAATATTGTATATTGAGTACTTTATAAAAGTTGTGGAAATTGTTGATTATTTTGAGGGAAAATGTAGATACAAGTCATTTAAGTTTTCTCCAGGAGAACTTAAACAGAGTTAAACTCCAGGGTGGGAACAAAGAATCAGAGAGAAAAAGGATCATTTTAGGTTAGCCTCAAGGAATGAAGCCAATCCATGTGATCCCAGAGTCTCTTGGGGAGCCCTGGGGCAAGGTCATATAATCATTTGCAAAGATTATTCACTTTTGTAAAAAGATGACCTCAAAAATTGTAAGTGAGGTTAACAAATCAAGAAAAATTAAAAAGAAAACAAATCTTCTAATTAGTTTTCAGACAGAGTATTCTATATTCTAAGAAGTCTAGTTCCAGAGTGAGGTGAAGTCTGAGTACATACATAAGACATTGTAAAGCTGATAAGAATAAAAAGACAAGATAACTCTGAAGGACTTATGATGAAAAATGCATCCATCCCTAAAGAAAGAATTGATAGTGTCTGAATACAGATTGAAACATACTTTGTTTTTAAACTTTCTTTATTTTTCTTGAGATTTTTCTTTATATTTTCTTTCACAACATAACTATTATGGATATGTTTTGCATGACTACACATATATAACCTATATGGAACTTCTTGCCTTCTCAATGGGGGAGGGGGTGAGGAGGGAGGAAGGGAGAGAATTTGGAACTCAAAGTTTTAAAAATGAATGTTAAAAGTTACTTTTATATGCAACTGGGGAAAACAAAAATGAAATACTAAAAATAAAAATACATAAATTTTAAAAAGAGTAAAAAGCAATTGAGATGCTATTTTGTTTTGGTAAGTCATCTTCTTTGAATGATAGTAGTAGCAAAGACTATAAGGCATTTTTATAAGTTATCAAGTCAATCCCTCTGCTTCCAGGTCAAATTATAGCTAAATATTTATGGCTTCTAAATATTATTTAAAGATCTCCTGAGAAGCAGGTTTCAGAAACCCCATGTTCAAATGTTTCATGATCTGAACTATTAGGAAGTCTAGCCATTTATCTTCTTTTACAATTAAAGCATCTTCTACTCTCCTTAGTAGAGACAGAAAACAAATGAGCTCTATACTTTGCATAAAAACACTTCTGGGGCTGAAAAAAATGTTATTTTTTTTTACCTTTTTACTTCTCTTCTTCCCATATTTGAAAAAGTACATATCCATCCCTTCTAAGTTTTCCTAAGTTTTTTGTGCTTTTGTTTCTTTTATACTTATTTTTTTGTTGTTTGTTTCTTTTTTGACTGCTACCAACAGTAGGAAATGTCTTTAAAATTGAACATCTACTACCCTATCACACTATTCACTATATTTGTAAATTTCTGGACCAAAGTGCCCCTCAAGAGCAACAACAACATTTGTGTGTTATGTCTCTTCAGTACGTAAGCTCCTTGCTTGAGGTCAAGGGCTATCTTTGCTCTGGTATTTGTATCCCTAGGGATTAGTGCATTGTTTGGCTCAGAGTAACTGTTAAATAAAAAGTTCTTCATTCATTTGATGTGGTTTGAATGGTGAGAGAGCTTGAACTTAACCTCCTGAAGAAAGGAGAAATTCCCTATGCAAGGTACTCCAGGCATCCAGCCTTCTAACAAAAGAAGTTGGATATTCTGGGTATCATTAACCTTGTCCCAAGTTTGAGAATAACAGAATCTAGGCTTGTTGTGAGAGAAGAGAACTTTCCAGGTAAGTACCAGACTTCTCAAGTAGGAGTTCTTAACCTGTGGTCCATAACTTTCAAAAAATATTTTGATGACCATAATTTAGTTTGTTTTATTTTTTAATCCTACATATTTTTATGCATTTAAAAACATTAGTCTTAAAAGGGGTCCATAACACACACAGGAAAAAAGGTTAAGAATCTGTCTTCTAGAGAGAAAAGAGTATCACCCACATTTCCTTGCAGCTAGAGGAACAGCAGATGAGACTAATTCATGATATTGGGGAGAAAAACCTTGGACTTTTTCCCCATGCAATTACCATAAGTTATCCATACACAGTAGGCCCTAGCTAGCCTGACTAGAAACCTCAAGAGTGTCTTCTTTCTGTTGGAGTCTAAACCCTCAGCATAGAACCATAAAACTTGCTGATTGGGTCTTGTCAAAGAATAGGTCACCAGAATGTCAAGATGTTGCACATTTGTTTTGATTTGAGGTTTATAAAGGTTATTAAGAAAAGGGACACTTAACTGGAGAAAGGAGAAAATTGTTTGGATTATTTATGAGTTTCTAAGAGCTCTTTAAATGTTTTCTGCAATTTCTCTTGATAATAAAGGCTACCCAATATGTGCAATAACTTGAATATGTGTACAAGAAATGGGGCCTATTCATTCTATTCATGAGCTCTACTTTATAGTTTCCAGAGGGTACTTCTGTATAGAGATTATGTGAGCCAGAGAGTGATAATTTAGGAGGCTTCCTCCAAGTTTCCACCTAGTCCACTGTAGATCCAGGGCCTAGGATGTTAGGCCACATCTTACAAAATCTTTTACTTTTAAAAATTATCTTCACAATACTCATTCACTTATTACCTTACATAAAGTTTTTTAGTGCCTACTATATATAGAACATTGTACTGGACAGCAAGAGAGTTCAAGTTCAGATAGGAGTCAGAACTTACTCTCATGGCACTTATACTCTGATAAGAGGTAGAATGAATGTCTTTCATTCACTTAAGTTACTGCAGCATAGAGAGTATAAGTCGTTGGAACATGGATCATAGGTACATGATATCATATTTAAGATAAGAACATAGCTCTTTGAACTCTCAGCCTAGTTCTGTGCCTCCTAAGTCACTCTGAAGATAATATTTTTTGTCCAACAAAACTGTACACATAGTAAAGTATGCTTAACTGTAGGCTAAGACCTCCATTTTTGAATGCTAAGCTCATTTTTTATTTGGACTGAAGGCCCTTCCCTGGGAGGCAAACTTGATCATTTCTGCCACAAAGTTCATTTGCCATGGAATACATCGACCATATTGTCTGAATCTGCTCTTCACAACTAGGACTCACTTAGGCTTCTTTTGAAACAGCCAACCTGTGTAATTGAAAGGTGAAAATGATCAAGGGAAGGCCTTACTGCAGGAATTAGGGGAATAACCTGTCCTGGTGTGATGAAGCAAGCTAAAATTCTCAGTATGGTGAGCCCCAGTGGAAGTGACACTAGGCCACCTAAAGAAGGGCAAACTATTCCAAACTGGAAACAGAGAACATCAAAGATTCCTTGTTGCTCAGCAGTAGAATCAGGCCCATGATTGGCTGCAAAACTTTTATCCTGGACAAGATAGGAAGACCCAGTCAGAAAGAAAAAGTAAATGAAGAAAGGAAGGAAGAGGGGAAGAATGGAAGAGAGGAAGGAAAGAAAGGAAAAAAGAAAGAGGAAGGGAAAGAAGAAAGATTAAGAAGGAAGAAAGAATGGCAGGAAGAAACCTAGAACAAACAGAACAATGCTATGCACATAAGACTTATTCAGCAATGATGAGGAAGAGGAAAAGGTAGAAAACGATGAAGTTTGGAATTGTAGCATACCTGTGTCTAATGTAAAGTAGTTTGTATGGAAGACCCTCCCACTTTAGTGCCCCAAATTTGTCTGCTGACATGTCTCAAGTGATCTATCTCTATTTCATACTGAGATAACAGAATTTGAGATTTAGCCATTACGGTATCAGAAAGATGAAGACATTTTGGGAATTTAAGCAAAGAGCAGGAAGGCTGATTAGAAGTAGAAAGAAATGATTATGAATACAGATTAAAACTGTAGAATGCAGCACTTGTTTTCATCTTAGTATATGGGATGTATAAAACAGGAAACATGAATATTTGAAGTGTTCACACATCACAGATCATAGAAATTTGCACAGAGTACTATGATTTGGCCTGAATCCCCCTCATTGCAAGATGGTGTACAAGAGAAAGAGCTGAGCTTAGAGCAACAAAGACCTTAGTCCAAGTGTTGCCTGAATAAGTTATTTCACTTCTCAGTTAAATTCTTAGTTGCTCTAGGCAAGTTACTTTAAGTTACTAATTTGCATTGGCACAGGGAGTTTCCTCATCTGGGAGTTCTGTATGTCAATGAGTTCTTGGAGTTAGTCCCAACCTTTGTCCCTGTTACTTCATGATTGGGAAGAGGGATTATGAAATCATGGGGGGAAAGTATTCTCTGTCTCTTCTGTAAATTTATGGACAAAGAGAAATGCAATGGAAACTCACATGTCTAAACCTCACCCACCCAGATCTTGGACTTATCTGCGTTTTAGCAGAAGGAACAGACAGTAGGCCTGAAACAGAGAACAGAGAGTAGTTAAGGAGAGTGATGGGCAGAAGTCAACAGAGAGAAGAGCAAGGTTTGAAAAAGCAATTAAATGGCAGAAATCGAGGCAGTCCAGGTGGAAGTCATGAACTCCTGCATAAATAGATAGGATCTTCAATATTAGCTTCATTTCACAGATGAGAAGACTTGAAGGAAAGAAAGGTTAAATGATTTGTCCAAGGTTTTACAAGTAGTTAGTTGCACAGCCAACAGTACAAACTAGTTCTTTGTCAGTATAGGGATGGTAATTTGGTTATCTAGTTGTTTTAAAACACTACTACTATTTTGTCTTCATGAATGGATAATAATAATAATAGTAATAATAATTCCTACTATGGCCAGGCATGGTGATAAATGATTTACAAATATTATCACATATGCTGTAACTTAGAGAAAATGCACAGACCTAAGCATGCCACTTTTACAGGAATCTACGCATGACATGTACACTATTCCATTTGTTCAAAATGTGCTGATATATTCGCATATTTTGATTTTTTGAAGATAAGCTTAAAGAAAAAGAAGTTCCTGACAATTGATGTCAAATTCAGATCTTCCTGACAGCTGTAGCAGGGACTGAAGGGTTTGGTTGAGTTCCGGATTTGAAGTTAGGTGATTTGGATTCAAACCCTGTCACACACATTTAATTCATTATGTGACCACAGACATATTAATTTACTTCTCAGAGACTCAGTGTCCTCATTTGTAAAATGGGAATAATAATACTTTACCATGTTTACATAGTTGTGAATTAAACACTGTAAAGCACTATACTAATCTGAGTTTTTATGATGATGCTGGTGAAACAATCGTTAAGGCAACCCAGCCATACAGAAAGGAAATAAAGATGTCAAAAGTAGAAATAATAAAGGGTCATACTTACACCTGTGCTATCACTTTTTTTTTCACAGTTTCATCTGTTTAACTGGGGAAAGGAAACTCAAGGGCTATTGAGCTCAATTCCATCATTTTACAGATGAAAAGTTAAGGCCAAGAGGAGTTAAGATCTTATCTAAGATCACACAGATATTAAATGGCAGAGATAGAATTTGAACCCTGCTTCTCTGGCTCCAAATACAATTTCTTTTCTTACTGTATCATGAGGCTATAGGGCAGAAAATAATAATGAAGTAAACAGAGCTGTATATTCATCATAGACATCATTGTGAGTGTACTTGTAGAAGAATGAAAGAGAAATAAAGTAGGTTTAGTTTCTCTCTTCTGTATAGGAAAAGGCATTTGTAGCCAATTTGGTTTTAAGTATCTGGCATAATGGAAAGTATCAAATCTAGAATCAGAGGAATTGGTTTCAAAAATTAATTAGACTCTTTATCATCCATGAGATCTTGGGCAAGTCACTTAACCCTTCTGCATTTCAGTTTATAAAATGAGATTAACTGAACTAGTTCTAAGATATTTTTAACTTCAAAGCTTATGAACTATAGGTATTATTAGTAAAGATATTAAGGCCTGTAATTACTAATATTCAAGCTCACAAGTAAATGTCTACAACTTTTAGTTGCATCCAGTAAATTCAAACAGATTCCCAGGGACCAACCAATAACAGTCTCTAAGTTTCACTGAAATATGAGAATTGTAAGTTGCAAGCACACCAATCAACCAATGCTTGATTAGCTAAGGGCAAGTGTGGAAAAAGTAGTAATATATTAGTAAATTGAGTCAGATACCTGCTATAAACAGATATTATATTGTTTGATATTTTAAGTATTGAAACTTACATCTTTCTCTATGCCTATTCTTATTAAATCTATTATCTTTCCTCATCTCCTTGTTCATGCATTCCCTCTTTCCCTTCTTTCCCAGGTTGTCATGCCTATTTTGGCCTCCTTTTCAAATCTTGACCCTATTATTAGGTAGCTTAACAATAGTTTTGTTTGATCTTTCCAAAACCCAAACTGGATTACATTGACCATTCACTTCCCTTACAACTGAATAATTACTATTGAGTTTTGTTGGAGGAGGTCTAACAAACAGGATAACTGAATTCCCTACAAATGAATGTTATGCAATCTCATTTGAATCCTCACTTCCACACACCAATCCTTTTATTCTTCTGTGATTGATTGTCTATTCCAAACTCCTCAGCGTCTGTTGCAAGCCTTTTCTTCTCTCCTCAAGACACCTACACTTCTTTTCTCCACCATTTCTATCAACAGAAGACTTTGCCACATACCCCACTGGAAAAAAAAAAAAAACAACAAAACTGAGGCCATCTGTTGTAAGCTAACTCTTCTTCCTAAATCTATTATTGAAATCACATCAAAAGCACCCAATTCTGTTCTCCTTTGGTCCAGCCTGAGAGGAGGAGGATATAGCTCTTTTTGCAAATTCTAGCCTTTTATCCCGCTTCACATCCATATTGTCAAGAAGCTTGCCCCCTGAATTACTCCTCTCTTCCAAATTTTCAAACTCTTATTATCCACTGATCTCTTCTACTTATAAAAAATGTCAAAATCACACTCATGTCCCCAAAACTTCACCTAATCCTACCATCTGCTCAAGCTATCTTCTCATATCTCTTCTCCCTTTAGAGCCAAACTTCTTTTAAAAAAAAAGCTGCATATATTCATTGACTTCATTTTCTTAACTCTCAACCATTTTTCAGTCCCTTGGAATCTGGCTTCTGAACTCTTCTCTCAACTAGAATTATTCTCTATAGAGTTACCAATGACCTGTTAATTTATAAATCTTGTAGCCTTTTCTCAGTCTTTATCCTGTTTTTCTTTTAAAAATATTTTATTTTTTCTAATTACATGTAAAATTTATAACTTTTAAAAAAATATTTGAGTGCAAAATTCTCTCCATCCCTCCTTTCCCTCCCCTCTCACTGAGAAATCAAACAATTTGATATTGGTTATATTTGTGTGATCATGCAAAACATAGTTTCATATTAGTCATCTTGCAAAAGAAAACAGATGCCACCCACCCTGAAAAAAAAAGCAAGAAAAATAAAGAAGGCTTAAAAAAAAAGGTGTGCTTGGATTTGCATTCATATTCTTATCAGTTCTTTCTGTGGAGTAGATAGTATTTTCATCATTAATCCTTTAGAATTATCTTGGGTTATTTTATTCCTGAGAATAACTAAGTAGTTCATAATTGATCATCATACAGTACTGCTGTTAAGCAAAATTTAACTTAATAATATTGGGCAATTTGGTGGCACAGTACATAAAACACTGGTCCTGGTGCTAGAAGAACCTGAGTTCAAATCCAACCTCAGGCACCCACTAGCTGTGTGATTCTCAGCAAGTCAATAAACAATGCTTGTCTCAGTTTCCTCATCTGTAAAATGAACTGGAGAAGGAAATGGCAAAACACTCCAGTATTTTTGCCAAGAAAACTCTAAATGGAGTCACAGAGATTCAGAAATGACTGAAATGATGGAAGTACAACAGCAACAAAAAAACCTAAATAGTATTTCATTCAATAGAATTGTTTCTTTATATTTTTAATGAAAATTACAGGTTTTTTTAAATCTTTCTGTAAATATCTGTATAGAATAACAGCAGGGGACTAATTCTATTTTTACCTCCTATTATATACCCTTAAATGAAGTGGTCTCCATAAAGAGAATATGTGGGTCCAGAGAATTAGAATTAAAAGATTAATTCAATCAAATCCAGTTTATGTTGAATCTTGAAAATGTACACTTATTTTGTAAATTAAAATAAAGGATCTATATTCAAGGTTTTTCTTTTGCATTCTCTTTAAGAGAGCTTAGGGTTTGAAGTTAATAAGTGGTCAAAGTATATGAACAGACAGCCTTCAAAAGAAGAAATCAAAGTTGCCCATCATCATATGAAAAATGTTCCAAATCAGCACAGATAAGAAAAATGAAAATCAAAATCTCCCTAAGGTACCATCTCACACCCACCAGATTGGCCAACATGATGGAAAAGGAAAATGACAAATGTTGTAAGAGATATGGGAACATTGGAATACCAACGCATGGTTTTTGCTGTTGTTGTTATTGTTGTTTTAAAGGTTATACATGTACAATCATGTTAAGCACATCTCCACATTAGTCATGTTGTGTAAGAAGAGTCAGAACAAAATGGAAAAACCATGAGAAAAAAAAGTGAAAATACTATGCTTTGATGTGCATTCAGATTCCATAGTTCTTTCTCTGTATATGGATAGCATTTTGCCTCTATAGTGTTTTGAAATTGTCTTGGATCGTTGTATTTCTGAGAAGAGTTAAGTCTATCATAGTAGATCATCGCACAATGTCTCTGTTACTGTTTACAATGTTCTCCTGGTTCTGCTCACTTCATTCAGCATCAGTCCATATATGTCCGTCCAGGTTTTTCTGAAATCTGCCTGTCATCATTTCTTATAGCACAATAGTATTCCATTACATTCATGTAACACAACTTGTTCAGCCATTCCCTAATTGATAGGCATCCCCTCAATTTCCAATTCTTTGCCACCACAAAAGAGCTGCTGTAAATATTTTTGTACATGTGAGTCCTTTTCCCTTTTTTATGATCTTTTTGGGATACAGACCTAGTAGTGGTATTGCTGGATCAAAGAGTATGCACAGATCTATTTATTCACCCTTCTCTCTCTCCAGAACTCAAGTCCAGGCTCATTAACTGCCTATTGAACAACTTTACCTAGAAGTCAAATAGACATCTTAAGCTCAAAATGTTTAAAATAGAACTCAATCTCTTTTCCTCCAAACTTTCTGTTTTGCTAATGCCTCTATCCCTGTTTTATGTACAGCCATCTTTCTAGTCATCCAGGTCCTCAATTTCATAATCATTCCCCCTCCCTTATCCCTGTTGACTTTACATCCATAATTCATTTCACATCTTCCCCTTTTCTTTTTCCAAAAAAAATTATTTTATTTTTAATTTATGAAATAAAACAATCATTTCCATAACATAGTAGAATTTAAAAAAAACAGATGATTGCACATGAAACTGCAAATGTATGACTTACAAACTTTTAAATATATGATAATGTTATCATGTAACTTTCTTCTTCCCCCTTTTTTCTTACCTCCTCCCTAGAAATGGCTACCATTAGACAAAAATGTGTGTGTGTGTGTGTGTGTATGTGTGTGTGTGTGTAAAATCATTCTATAAATACTTTTATTTAACAGTTCTTTCTGTGGATACAGATAGACTTTTCTTTCATAGGTCCTTTGTAGTTAATTTGAGTATTTATAATCATCAAAATGACTCACTTGCCTAAGCACTACCATATTTTAGGTCTTGGCCACTTCTTCTCCTGTATTATTACAATAGTTTCCTGATTTGTCTCCCTGTCTCAAGTCTCTCCTCTCAACAATGTATACTCCACATAGTTGCAAAGTCAATATTCTCAAAGGACAAATTGAATCCTAAAGAGAATAGTCCGTGGTTTATCCTCAAGGGAGTTGAGTCACTAAATATTCTTATATGGGGAAATGACTTGCTCAGACTTTTGTTTTAGGAATTCTGAAATATAACAGTTGGATTGCCTAGATTAGATGGCATGAAGCCAAGGTAAACTCACTTAGATTATTCTATGATGTGCCCTCCTTGACACAATTGAGTACTGGTATATGATTTTAGCTATACATACAGCTGAAGTTCCATGATTGAATCATTCAGCAAGACACTGAAAGTCAGGGATGTCACTAAAATCAAAGCACACAGGTTAATGTAGAACAAACATTTAACAAAGATAATTCTATCTTCCTCTGACTAATGCAAAAGGAGTCTGTGGAAATTGACACAAACTCGGTGACAAGCAAGTTGGTGAGTGTCTCTCTAATACAAACTTTTAATTTCTGTCTGAGATCCACCAATTCTCTTGAAGCCTTTTTCAGATCAGGTTCTGAAATCCTGCCTGAAAGATAGCTCTGCAGATATAGACAGCTCCAGAAATGCTTTGTTCTTTTCACTGGTATTTGAAGTTGGTAATCCATTATATTCTTCTGGGAGGAAAGGTTCCATGTAAGAAAAAAAATGTAGAATTAATTATCCTCAAAACAACAAAGATCTGAAATCTTTGCTTAGCTATCAGATGATTAGACAGAATATTAAAATATTAAATATTAATAGAATCACATTAATTTTTTTTAAACAGGACATTAAGACACTCTCATATTCTTAAACAATTATTGTGGGGACTGAAAGAGATTAATAGAACTAAGTGACCAATTTTGGGGCGACCAAACAATTAACAAAATGTCAATCAAGGGAGGAAAAGGAAAGTTATGACAAAGCAAGTATATACTTCATTGAGCAAGGCAATGTATTCCAAAGTATCTTAGGGAGGAAAATTAGAAAATGTGGAAACAAGAATTAGAGGTCATAACCTTCATAGTTAAGGGTGCTTTGAAATTCAAACCATAATCCAAGTTTGGGTCATTCAAGATGAACAGGAAAACATTGGCAGGACTTGGTGGTAGAATAAGGGGGATGAAATGGAGAAATAGCATTTCAGGAGAAAACAATAGTATTGGGAAAGAACATTTGACTAGAAATCAAAATACCTATTTTCCTGTCCTAGATCATTTATTAAATCTGTTGTGAGAGCAAGTCACCAGTTCTCTAGTCCTTGGTTTCTTCCCTTTTAAAGGAAAGAAATTGAACTGGGTGATATCTAAAGACCTTGCCATTTCTAATACTCTAATTCCAGGATATAACTACTAGGTTTGGATACTAGAAAATTATGGTTCTATTTACACACATTAGGAACTTGGGAAGATGATGAATTTAATTTTAGCCAAATTATTTCTGAGGTGATCTCAGGACACAAGCAATTCTGGAATTAAGGGTGGATTAAATGTCAGGACTAAAGATGCACTACCTTGGAATCTTTAAGTGGAGGAAGTTATGATGATTTCTCAGTGATGTTGAGGAAGGTATTAATGTTCATGTAATGGCTGAATTCAATTACCTCTTCCAATCTGGAGATACTGTGATTCTGTGAGAGCTGCAAAAGACCTGAGAACATAGAATGTCAAAACTGGAAAAGATCTTAAGACCTATCCTGTCTTTTCTAAGTTGACATCCTCTAGTTTTATTTTAATTTTAACAGAATGCCTTTCTTTCTTCTTCCTTCCTTCCTTCCTTCTTTCCTTCCTTCCTTCCCTTCCTACCTCCTTCCTCTCTCTAACTCTCTGTCTTTCTCTTTTTCCTCTTTCTATCTCTGCCTGTCAAGCTTATACAGACACACACACACGAACACACACACACACACATGCACACGCTACACCTCTCCACTCTCTTCATTCATATATGAACACATTTTACCTTGCTAAAGAGAAATACTTGCACCCTGGAGTTTTACTGCAATATAAGGAACTTGATTTAAAAAAAAAATAAGTATTTTTATTTCAAGGAGAGGGATTTTTCTAGCATTAGCAAAATATGTATTTATAAAAAAACCAATATTACAAATGTCCATCTTTGCTACACCTATCTCACACTAGGTGACAGTTGATTTCTAATCCTGGTTCTTCCTGACACAAATCTAGACACCGACTTCTAGTAGAGTTAGAGTAGTGGTATTTTTGTGTTTTGTTTTTCCTTAATAGTATTTTTTCTAATTACATGAAAAGGTAGTTTTCAATATTCATTTTTTTAATTTTGAGTTCCAAATTTTTTCTCTTTCCTCTTCCCCCGCCCAAGACAACAAGTAATCTAATATAGTTTATACATGTACAATCAAGTTAAGCATAGTTCCACATTACTCAGGTTTTATAAGAGGAATCAGAACAAAAGGAAAAGCCATTAAAAAGAAAAAAAAGTTAAAATAGTATGCTTCAATCTGCACAGTCCTTTCTCTGGATATGATTAGCATTTTCCATCACGAGTCCTTTGGAATTTTCTTTGATCATTGTACTGCTGAGAAGAGAAAAGTCTGTCATAGTTAATCATTGCACAATGTTGCTGTTAATGTGTACAGTGTTATCGTGTTTCTGCTCACTTCACTCAAGGATAAGTCCATGTAAGTTTTTTCCAGGTTTTTTTTTTCCTGAAATCTGCCTGCTCATCATTTTACATTCATATACCCACAACTTGTTCAGCCATTCCCCAATTGATGGGCATCTGCTTATTTTCCAATTCTTTAGCACCACAAAAAAAAGAGCTATTATAAATATTTTTGTACAAGTGGGTCCTTTTCCCTTTTTATGATCTATTTGGGATATAGAGCTAGTAATGCTATTGCTGGATCAAAAGATATGCACAGTTTTATAGACCTTATAGCTCCAAATTGCTATCCAGAATGGTTGTATCAATTCACAACTCTACCAACAATGCATTACTATCTCAATTCTCCCACATCTTCCACAACATTTGTTATTTTCATTTTCTGTCTTTTTGGTCAACCTGATAGATGTGAGGTAGTATCTCAGAGTTGCATTTTTCTAATCAGTAATGATTTAGTGTATTTTTTCACATGACTGTAGATAGCTTTGATTTGTCTGAAAACTGACTGCTTATATCCTTTGATGATTTATAAATCGGGGAATGACTTGTATTCTTATAAATTTGATCTCTATATTTTTGAGAAATTAGGACTTTACCAGAAACACAGACTGTAAAAATGTTTCCCATATTTCTACTTTCCTTCCAATCTTGGTTGCATTGGTTTTATTTGTGCAAAAACTTTTTTTTTAATTTAATGCCATCAAAATCATCCATTTTGCATTTAATACTTTTCTCTATCTTTTGTTTGTTTTTGCTATTTTTTTTTCTGGTTAAGGGATGTCTCTACATAATAATAAGGACTTTGGGTAGGCATTCCTGTTCAATGACGGCTGTTTCAGGGGCTACCATTTTAATTGATCTTTAGTTCCCTTTACTCTAAGTTCCTATATAAATCAAATTTGAGTGACCATTTTTTTCTTTCCTGGCTTAAAGAAATAGAAATATAGAGATGAAGACAGAGATATAGATAGACAAATAGATATAGATACACACACATATATATGTGTTTATATATACATATATATGTGTGTGTATGTGTGTGTGTGTGTGTGTGTGTGTGTGTGTGTATTATATAGTTGTTGTTTGGTCATTTTTGTCATGTCAGATTCTTTGTGACCCCTATAGACTATGTCCCTGGGGTTTTCTCAGCAATGATAGTGGCTTAGTTTGCCATTTCCTTCTCCAAAGTGTCCTTATTTCACAGATGAGGAATTGAGGTAAATAGGAATTAAATATCTTGCCCAGGGTCACACAGTTAGTAAGTATTTGGGCCCAGATTTGAACTCAGACCCTCCTAACCCCAAGGTCAATGATCTATCCACTGCAACACCTACCTGTCCAATAATATGAAAAAAATTTTATTGTTGTTTTGTCATTTTTCAGTCATGTCCAACTCTTTATAAGCCTATTTGGGGTTTTCTTGGCAAAGATCCTGGAGTTGTTTGCCATTTCCATCCTCAGCTCATTTTACAGATGAGGAAAGTGAAGCAAACAGGATTAAGTGACTTGCCCAAAGTCACTCAGCTAGTAAGTGTCTGAGACTGGATTTGAACTTAGGCCTTCCTCACTCCAAGCCTACTGCTCTATCCACCATACCTCTTAGCTGCTAACAACATTTGCTATTTGTATATTAAGATCTAAAAGGATATTTACAATGGTACACCTATCAATGATTAGGGCCAAAGAAAAGTTAGCAATAAGGCCAAAGTTGATGCCTGATTAACAGATCTGTCCCTGGTAAATGAAGCAACAGTCAATAGCATTTCCAATTTTTTTTTGTCTCAAATGGATGTGTGAACATGACAAGATGCAGGCCTACATCAAAGGAGTTTTGACCCTGCAATAAACATTTCTGCTCCAGGTGAATGATATGTGCCCAAACAAAACATTAATCAGAAAATCATTTTATCTCCTTTGGGGAAGCCTGAGCTTCAACAGTCTAATGCTGCTTTCTCAAGTGGGATTTTGTACATGAAAGGGCTCCTCCAAGGGAATATGAAGACTATAAACATCTCATCTTTAATGAAATTCCCCAACACAACAAAAGAGGCTATAAATAAATATTTGAACATCATAAGAATCAGACCTAGAATCAGAAACTTTCTCTTAAGATTAGGTCAGTGAACAAATTGCAATAGTGACCATCTTGATTTAAATCAAAATTTTCCTGAGTCAAAGCAATTGGATACATCAGGGATATCCAGCTTTTCAGGGGAGAAATCATGTCATTTCTACTAAAGGCTAAAGATCATGAAAGAGACAAGGGGTGGATAAGGGTAAACATTTGAAAAGAGAGAAGAAACAGGTGGTTTTCTCTCTCTTTGTCCCAGCCGATGGTTAAAAGTTGGGGATAAAATTGGGTAACATCATTTTAGCTTCCAGTTATACCCCTCCACTGGAAATGTAACTGGGCTCCCCATGATCAATTGCTCTATTGTGGACAAAGAGAAGAGGAGAGGCCTGGTAAGCCAATGACTGAATCACAGAAAGCAAAACTATTCTATAGAAATCTCCTGGGAAAATTCATTCCCAGTTAGTCAAGAAAAAGGGGAAAAATCATCTTGTATAGATGGGATACTGCTGAAAACTTTGCAAAAGACTAGATTTCATTTAGCAATAATTGTTTCATAATTTGGAATAAAATATATTTTGAAGTCCTCAGAAGCTTATATAATTCTCTGCATACACATTAATATTAATGTTAGATTCTTAATGCTGAACTCTAATACCATTAATAATTTTTCCTTAATCTCCTTTATTTGTATTTTTCTTATCTCCAAAATCCTAAGAAATAGAATACTAAGTTTTATTTGCAAACATAGCCTAAGTTCAAGAAATGCAAATTTAGATTTTTACTTTACTAAGCCATATATTGATCACAGAACCAGAAGGTTCTGATCTCCACTGTAATCCAACTTGTTCAGACACCCACTAAGGTTGAAAGACAGCATGGGCTGATTGAAAGACTGTTATATTTGGAATGAGAAAGATTCTGATTTCCCAGATCTGCCATTTATTATTGGGATGACCAGGGTCAAGCCACTTCAGTTTCTTCTCCTATGAAATGAGTACAATGAAAGTTGTGCTACCTTCCTCATGGATTTGTGAGGAAACTGCTTTAAAAGTGTAAACTACTATGGAAATATCAGATGTTATTAATGAAATTTGGTGGGCAGTTCTAAATTCCATAATTGTTGTTGTTGTTGTTGTTGTTGTTGGCCCTTTGTTTTCTTTTCTTTTTTTTAATTTTTCCAAGATTTTAATTTATTTATTTTTAGTTTTCAACATTCAGTTCCAAAAGATTTTGAGTTCCAAATTTTCCCCCCATTCCATCCCTCCCCCCACCCCAAGACAGCATGCATTCTGAATACCCCTTCCTCTAATCTGCCCTCCTTTCTATCCTCCCCCCACTTCTCTTATCCCCTTCTCCTTCTATTTTTCCATAGGGCAGGATAGATTTCTATAAACCATTGCCAGTATATCTTATTTCCCAGGTGTGTGTGAAAACAATTTTTCATATTTGTTTTTAAAACTTTGTGTTCAAAATTTTATTTCTTCCTCCCTCCCCACCCATCCTCATTGAGAAGGAAAGCAATTTGATACAGGTTATACATGTGTAGTCATGCAGAACACTTCCATAGTAGTCATATTGTGAAAAACTAAGTATATTTCCCTTCATCTTATCCTGCCCCCCATTTATTCTATTCTCTCTTTTGACCCTGTCCCTCCTCAGAAGTGTTTGTTTCTGATTACCCCTCCCCCAATCTGCCATCCCCTCTATCATGCCCCCACTCTCTTATCCCCTTCCCCACTATTTTCCTGTAGGGTAAGATAGATTTCCATACCCAATTGAGTGTGTATATTATTCCCTCCTTAAGCCAAATCCAATAAGAATAAGATTCATTCATTCCTTCTCACCTTCCTCCATTTCCTCTCCGTTGTAAAAACCTTTTCTTGTCTATTTTATGTGAGATAATTTAACCCATTCTCCTTTCTCCTTCTCCCAGTATAATCCTCTCTCATCCCTTATTTTATCCTCCAGATATCACCCCATCATCTTCAACTCACCCTGTGCCCTCTGTCTGTCTGTCTATCTATCTATCTATCTATCTATCTATCTATCTATCTATCTATCT
>NW_020954572.1:5686832-5774339 GCF_900497805.2 Vombatus ursinus | reverse complement strand
TCTATCTATCTATCTATCTATCTATCTATCTATCTATCTATCTATCTATCTATCTACATATATTTTTCCCCTCCAACTACCCTAATACTGACAATGGTCTCATGAGTTACAAATATCATCTTTCCATGCAGGAATGTAAACAATTCAACCTTAGTAAGTCCCTTATGATTTCTCTTTCTTGTTTACCTCTTCATGCTTCTCTTGAGTCATGTATCTGAAAGTCAAATTTTCTATTCAGCTCTGGTCTTTTTATTAAGAGTGTTTGAAAGTTCTCTATTTCACTGAATGTCTATTATTTCCCCTGAAGGATTATACTCAGTTTTGTTGGGTAGGTGATTTTTGGCTGTAACCCTATATCCTTTTCCCTCTGGAATATTATATCCCAAGCCCTCTGACCCCTTAATGTAGAAGCTGCTAAATCTTGTGTTATCCTGATTGTGTTTCCATAATACTTGAATTGTTTCTTTCTGGCTGCTTGCAATATTTTTTCCTTGACCTAGGAACTCTGGAATTTGGCTACAATATTCCTAGGAGTTTTCCTTTGGGGATCTCTTTCGGGAGGTGATCGGTGGATTCTTTCAATTTCTATTTTACCCTCTGGTTCTAGAATATCAGGGCAGCTTTCCTTGATAATTTCTTGAAAGATGATGTATAGGCTCTTTTTTTTTATCATGGCTTTCAGATAGTACAATAATTTTTAAATAATCTCCCCTGGATCTATTTTCCAGGTCAGTTGTTTTTTCAATGAGATATCTCACATTGTCTTCTATTTTTTTCATTCTTGTGTGTGTGTGTATGTGTGTGTGTGTGTTTACAATGTCTTGATTTCTCATAAAGTCACTAACTTCCATTTGCTCCATTCTACTTTTTAAGGAACTACTTTCTTCAGTAAGCTTTTGGACTTCCTTTTCCATTTGGCCATTTTTGCTTTTTAAGGCATTCTTCTCCTCATTGGTTTTTTTGGACCTCTTTTGCCATTCGGGTTAGGCTATTTTTTAAGGTGTTATTTTCTTCAGTATTTTCTTGGGTCTCCTTTAGCAAACTGTTGATTTGATTTTCATGATTTTCTTGCATCACTCTCATTTCTCTGCCTAGTTTTTCCTCTACTTCTCTTGCTTGCTTCTCAAAATCTTTTCTGAGCTCTTTCGTGGCCTGGGACTGATTCATATTTTTCTTGGAGGCTTTGGATGTTGGAGCTTTGACTTTGTTGTCTTCTTCTGGTTGTATGTTTTGATCTTTTTTGTTACCAAACAAAGATTCTATGGTCAGACTTTTTTTTTTGCATAGTTTGCTCATGTTCACAGCCAATTACTTGACTTTTGAACTCTTTGTTAAGGTAGGGGTCTGCTTCCAGTGTGGAGAATGTGCTGTCCCAAGCTTCAAGAGTTTTGTGCAACTGTTTTCAGAGATACTTCTAGGGACCTGTAAATGTTCAGTTCTTTCCAGGTGGTACAATCAAGGGTAAGGTGTTTATTCCTTTCCTGACCTGTGCTCTGCTCTATGAGTGACCACAAGCACTCTTTTCTACCTTGAAACTGTGAGGAGGATTCCCTCTCAAACACCACTACAACCTTCACCCTGCAAGAGCTCCTCCTCTCCCCAGGACTACCACCCAGAACTGTGACCCAGATCCAAGCACTGGCAAAGCAAGAAATTCCTCCCTCAGCACCAGCAAAGAGATCCCTGCAATCCCTTTCTGATCAGCCACTTGATTCCCCCTCTATCTGGGGGCAGAGAGCTCCAGAAGCAGCTACCACCCTGGAGCTGTGCTTGGACTGGGACTGGGACCAAGCTTCTCTCTCACCAAGGTCACAGACCTTTCCTACTGACCTTCTAAGTTGTCTTTGGTGTTTGTGGGTTGAGAAGTTTGGAAATCACCACAGTTGCCCGTGATTCAGTCCCCTGAGGCCTGCTCCAGGTTTGTTGAGGCCTGGTCTTTGCCTGCTCTCCCACACTGAACTATGCTTCTCTGCCAGCCTGGCACAACAGACCTTTCCAATCAACCATCCAAGTTGTCTTGGGCTGAAAATTTGTTTCACTCTGTCTTTTTGTGGGTTCTGCTGCTCTAGAATTTGCTTAGAACCATTTTTACAGGTATTTGGGGGAGAACTTAAGCAAGTCACTTCTTTTAATCTGCCATCTTCTAAATTCCATAGTTAAAAAGACCTTGGAAAGAGTCAAATTGCTGAATTTTTTTCCTAATTCTCCCAAATGAAGTTTATTTTTCTTCAATTAACAAGTATTTACTTTTTCTCCTTAATAACCATTTGCTAATGTTTAATAATAATTTATACTCCTTCCCAATGAGGAATAAAAAAGACAGAAAAAAAGCTTTTGTAATAAATATACATAGTCAAAGAAAAGAAATGCCCATATTGTACATGTCCATAAAAGTATGTTTTATTCTTCATAATGAGACTATCATTTATGTATCTGTCAGGCAATAGGTAGAATTCTTCATTAGTAGTCTTTTGGGATTGTAGTTGGGCACTGTATGAATTATTAACATTTCTTTCCATCTTTCCAAAAATTATTTCATTTTTTACAAAATAAAATTTGTAATTATTTGCCTTTGTAAATGTTGATTTCCTCCAGTATAAAATAAGCCTCTTGAGATCAGGAACTGGGTTCATTTTTTTGTCTTTATGTCACTAGCAACCAGCATAATGCCTGACATATAGTATATGCCTAATAAATGCTTGCTAACTGATTAATCATAGAATCTGGGGAAGCTCCAGAGCCACACTTTCAGACAAAAGTATAATTAGATTAGCCTGTGCCTACAGACACCCACTACCCCTCTCAATTTGACAAATTTAGGCCAGTCTCCCAATTCTTTCTCACTGCTCACATAAAGACAAAGAGAATTAAGATTTCTCCACTTCATATCATGAATAGTTCCCCCTTCTTTTAGGAAAACAAATACATGATAAGGCTAAGGCATTAGATTTTATTTATTTTAGTCTTTTATTTAACTTAAATTATGAAAGTTTACATTAAAGAAAACATTAAAAAAATTCCTAGAAATACTTGGGCTTGTCCAAAAATTGTATTAATTATTCTAGACTTTTAAAATGTTTGTGATGAACTAAAAATAAAAACATCATTATCATAAACATAAAACAAAATTATACTAAAATATATGATAAACTGTACTTTAGGTTAATTTAAAGTATTTTTCAGAAAAAAAATAGGCCCTCTGCCAAAGTTTTGTGAGGGTTAGCAAAGATATGATTTATTATTTTACATTATATAAGAATTAGCTAAATATCATATCATTATTAAATAATGAAAAAAAATGGGAAAAGTTGTGTTAAAACATGAAAAGCTGTTTTATGAAATTGAACCTTAAACTACTAATATTAGTGGTACATCTAACCTGGAAACATGATTGGAAGTATTTTTAAACAAGTGATTAAAATGTCCATACAGATCTAGATCTAGAGATCCTATTACTTCTCACAAACCCCAAAGAGCTCAGGAACAAAAAGAAGGACCCATATGTAACAAAATATGCATAGAAACACTTTTTGATGGCAAAAACTGGAAATAAAGTAATATTTTCTCTATTGGGGAGTAGAACTAAATAAGCTGTGATACATTAACTGAATTTTATTTGTCTGTAAAAAACAACAAATTCAGAGGAAGATAGGGAGGTTGACATGAATTGACACTGACCCAGAAACAGAAAAGTAATATACACAGGAACTAAAATTATGTAAATGAAAAAATTAAAAAACTTAATCTTGTCTAATTATAATGATCAGTTTTGATCCCATAAAATAAACCCATTAATAGAATAAACAAAAGATGCCAATAAATAAAAATAGACAAACTTATTTTTAATAAAATATTATAAACAAGGCTGTCTTGCTTCTCATGATCATGGCTTGCCCAAAATGGCATTTATTACAAAAGCCAATATGGTAGACCCATAGAGTACAGGGAAGGAAATAATGTATAAAAAGTCTGGAAAAGTAATATTGGGGCAGATTTCAAAGAGCTTTAAATGCCAAACAGAGGATTCTTGTTCTAGAGGTAATAGGGAGCCATTACTGTTTGTTGAGTAGGGAGGATGACATAGTCAAATCTATTCTTTAAGATGATCACTTTGGCAGTTGAGTGAAAGATGGATTGGAGTTAGAAGTGGGCAAACAGTAGACTATTACAATAGTCCAGATATGAGGTGATAAAGTTCTGAATTATAGTGCTCAATGTGTTGAAGAAGAAAAAAGGACAATAAAGAACACAAATATGGGAAAAGTAGCTATTTGAAACCAAGAATACACAGAGAAAGCCTTTACTGAAGGAAACACATTTTTGAGGATGTGGAGGAGTTGAGGGTACAAAATTCTTGGAAAAAAACCATAGACTTTATTATTGCCCCCTCCCAAAGGCGATAAGGAAATACTGAAAACTACTGGCCCATATGACTATTTTAATATATGTAAATGTGTGTGTGTGTATGTGTGTGTATAACCTACAGACTAACAGAAGGAATTGTCTTTAATGAAAGTTTAAAAAAGGAATGGATAGGCCTTGTCAAACAATATTTTATAGCATTCATCTTTGGAGTCACACAGTTGACTAAATGATGTAAAAAACAAAAGATTATACCGTGATAATTTTTTATTCTAAAAACAATTGATTTGCTGGAGAAAATTCAACTTTAAAAGTCCTTCTCCAATAAAGTATATTCTGTATTGGTATCAAAATCATAATACAAGAGTCTGTGAAAGATATAACAATACCTAAGACTGTTTGATGACTCTGATTATGATTATAAAATAAGACATAAAGAGCAAACTATGTGGTTACCAAAGGTATTTGACACTGTCATGGAAGATGTCCAGAACAGAATCTAAATAAAAGAAAATGATGAGATTCTCCTGATGTTCCTGTTTACAGATGATTCTGTTGCTCACACCAATCCCTAGAACACTGTAAGGTCTCCTAAATGAATTCCAGCATCATACAAACAATTCAATTAGGTATTCCTACAGAATAATCCAAATGTATTAAAAATGCCTACTATCCAGACCATGAGAAAGTTGTTTAATGGACAGATCAGAGAACTAGTTCATCAGTATGTATGTTTTGAACAGACATTTCAGATGGATAATGAACAATATTGAGTAGAAGGAGAATAATAATGTAAATTACATTTGGCAAATTACATAATACTTTTGTAGTCCATTTATGTTCTCAGATATCCTTATCCTAATTCCTAGTTTAATTGAATTGAATTTCCAGAGCTATTTTGGCAACACCTTACCCTCAAGATTTTAGGGATTCCCCAAGGGGAATTGAGGTGGCTTTCTCTAATGCAATTAGCTCAAGCCCTGACTTTTGTGCTTCTACAAATATTATTAGTTGAGAATCACTTATTCCAATAATACTAATTACCATAACACATTCCCCCAATAGTCACATACTTTCACAAGTGTGTGCATAGTCCAGAGTAAAGTTTTCTCAAGCTTAAAGAGCACATATGGCCAATAGATAACTTTTCTCCCATTTTGGGAGTGCTGAAGAAACTCCCATTAATTATGATACAGTCTCTTTGTTAAGCTACCTGCCAAGTCTATTATTTCAGTCTGTCTTTTGCTCCCACTGATGCAGACACTCCCATGAGTGTATCCAGAGATACCATAAAAACCTATAGAAAGATGGGAAATCTAACATCCTCCAAACACTTTGAAGCCAGAAGATACACCTTCATTCAAAGCAGATAGGGGGAATGGACCTGATCAAGTTTGAAGCCTGTTTCTCCTTCCTCCCCTCTATATGAATGTAGTAGAAAACTACATATTATTATTGTTATTTTTTGAAAATGCCTTTTTTCTCAACTTCCCTGACAATATATGGAAGTCCTCTAAGGTATAGTCGAGTTTCCTTAGCTTATCTGAACATAATTCTTGTGCAACATCATTCTAATTGAAAGTCTTTTTTTTTTGAGTCTAAGTAGTTTTGATTGATTAATTGATTGAGTTGTATTCTCACCTGGTTAAGGAATAATACCTAAAATGAGTTTTGGTAATGTCAATCCTACACTTACACTTGAATGATCCCAAAGTTCTTTGTAAAACAAAGATTCATACTTTTAACATTTAACAACATCAATATTTAACAGTAACAATCAATAAAATCAATATTCTAATAATAAGAACAATAACAATGATAACTAACATTTATATTGTGCTTTAAGATTTGCAAAACATTTTACAAATATTACTTCATTTAACCCTATGTCGCCTTATTTGATTAATTGTTTTGAGTGTGTAAAAGTTTGTCTCTCCCTATATTTGGAGCCCAGCCCTAGTTTGTTAGGCAATTGGGATGCATTGCTGAATAAATTGATATGCTCAAGAGATTGAACTTTTGTTTCCTCAGCCACTTCATCTTTCACTTGCTACACCTAACAAGGACCCTAGGAGATGGATTCTAGTATTGTTTCCATTTTCTAGATGAGGAGATTAAGGCAAATTGAAGTTGAACAACTTGCTCAGGGTCACGCAGTTAATAAGTACATGAAGTTGGATTTAAACTCAAGTTTTCCTGATTCCAAATCCAATGTTGTCTCCATTACACCACCTAGCTGCCTCTGGCATTCCTGTCTGATGATAAGATATGTAGTATAACATTATCTGAAATTAGTTACAGGTCACCCAAATGGCAAAAGAGAGAGGGTCAATCAGTCAATCAAAAAAATGTGTTAAAAACCTACTATGTGTCAGGCATGAAACTAAGTGCTAGGTTTACAAGGAAAGAAAAAGAAAAGTGATAGATGTGAATTGATTGCAGCAGGTTACCAGTGAAAGATAACTAGAGAGTCATCATATAAATGATAACATTAGGGGCAGGTAGGTGGCACAGTGGATACAGCACCGGCCCTGAAGTCAGGAGGACCTGAGTTCAAATCCAGCCTCAGACCACACATTTGACACTGACTAGCTGTATGACCCTGGGCAAGTCACTTAACCCCAACTGCCTTAAAAAAATAAATAAATAAATGATAACATTAAAGATATGTGATGGTAACGATTACGTCAGAATGCAGCACTGAAGTGATGATTCTATTGTTGTTAACATTGGTACACTGGTTATATTTTGAGAAAGAAGAGTAGCAAACTGCTTATGCTTTCTATTCATAGTTACATAATGTCAAGAGCTCTAACATGTTAGAGCTCTACTATTTGGAATGGCAACGTATGGAAGATTTATTGAAGGTTATGGACAAGCACAAAGGGTAACCAGGTAGGCATAAATAGGTTGCAACCTACATCATTGGAGGGGTTACCTGCATTACTGAGATGATAGACCCATTGAAACATTTTAGTATTATATATTCTTGCTAATAATGGGTTCCATGATAAAATTCCAGTCACTATTATCACATATTGGCTGGTTGATTGCTCTTCCCTTCAGAAGAATTTCCAGTTTTCCAAAGGTTTCTCCATACTACATTTCCCTGGATTCTTGTTAACAGCCAACTTTGTGCAAATCAGAGTTCCCTGGGAGCCTCTAACCACACTCTCCTTTTCCAGAGTAAGTACATAAGAAGTTGGAGAATAGATTCTAGACTTTATAATTGCATAATTCCTCAGGGCTCAGTGACCTGCCTAAGTTTTCCAGCAACAGAAACACAGAGTTTCTACTTTGTGAAATATACTTTCCAAAATTCTGATATAAAATGAAATAACATCACGCCACCTGCCACCTTGCCTAGAATATAGTAGGCACTTAACAAATGTTTATTCATTGATTGACTGACCAGTGTCAGACTGTGTTCTATCATTGGTCAAAATAGTCCTAGTTTAGCTGTTTCCAAGATGGGCCAATATCTAATGAGCTTACATTTTGAGTGAGTAGTATCTACTCCTTTCTTTAAAGAACTGCTGATCACAGGACAGCTGGGTGGTGCAGTGGATAGAGCACTGGCCCTGGATTCAGGAGGACCTGAGTTGAAATCCAGCCTCAAACACATAACACTTACTAGCTGTGTGACCCTGGGCAAGTCACTTAACCCCATTGCCTAGCCTAACAAAACAAAACAAAACAAAACAAAAAAAACAACTGCTGATCACCAGGTATGGAGTATGCCAGGTCTTTTACCCATGAAGACTTCCTTTTCAAACTCTGAAGTGCTTACACTTGGAATGCTAATAGATTTTTTTTTTCAATGATATGTGTCCATTTGAGAATGATGAGATGTGGTCCTGGGGAAAGGCAGGAAGAGATGGATAACTTCCGCTAGAGTCTTAGAAGACTGTAAAATATTTTTAAAGATATCTTTTTTTAAAAAGTACAGTTGATATTTCTGAATAATTAACAAAATTCCCCTTCAAATTGCTTCTTCAGAATGATTCGGGTGTTTTTAGAATTACTTTTTTTTAATGGACATAAAAAAGCCTGTATCATCGCCTTCATTATATGGTAAGTAGTTATTTGATTACATGATACTTGATTATTTCCTGGATTCAATTTTGTGATGCAGGCCACCAAAATATATCTGTTTGCTAAAATGAAGCTAGAGAATGGTGATTGAAAGGGGTTGCTGATAACTAAGATGTTTGATAAAGGATCCAGTGACAATTTCTAGGTTGAGAGAGCATGTGAGTGAACACACCACAAATGAGGTAGACCAATTAGGAACAGAACATTTATACCACTGCAGACAAAAGAAGCCAAATTCAGCCAGTTAGTCATCTTCTGTCATAGCCTGTCACTATCTATAAGCAGGTATTACTCATAGTGGGGAATTCCAATAGATAATTTTGGTTGACTCATGAGATCTTCAGAACTATCCATCACTTTTGCAGGATAAATGATAAGCACAATAGAGAGTTCACAGCTGCTATACAAAGAAGAGCGTATTGATTGAAAAATATGATTAGACCAATTGGAAAATAGAGGAGTAAAAATTAAATCCAGGGATTTAAGCAGTTCACATCATAATGGACAGTCATGTTCCTGGCCAGGATTATGACCAAACAGCATCATAACCAAACTGCAGCATTTTGGGCCCAATCTCAGAACATTATATGTAAGTTATATTCTAATTCCTCATTATGCAATGAAGATGGCTCTGAGTGGTTGAAAATTATGGCAATTGGGGCAGCTAGGTGGTGCAGTAGATACAGTTCTGGCCTTGGAATCAGAAGGACCTGAGTTCCAATCTGACCTCAGACACTTGACACTTACTTGCTGCGTGACCCTGAGCAAATCACTTAACCCCAATTATCTCACCAAAAAAAAAAGAAAGAAAGAAAGAAAGAAAGAAGATCATGGCAATTGAATATGCCAGTGCCAGAGAAGGGGTATACATAGGGGGCATTTGTTCATACACACACACACACACACACACACACACACACCCCTCCACTGGCATGAGTTGTAATCCTTTGTAAGTAATCTCTCTAGAATTTCTGTAGCCAACACACTGATCATCTGATGACCACACAAGTGATGACCCTTTCCACTATGTGACTAGGCTTAGATAACAGAAATACACTTTTTCAGTGGGGCTGAACTCAAAGCCTTTCCATTCTGGTGGGGCACATAGTCAATTGCTACAGCTTTCAACAACCCAGAGTGTCATCTTCATTGCATGATGAGGCATTGAAATATGATATATATATATATACATATATATATATTTCCCAATATATCCATCTCTCCCACCCATATATATGTATATATACATATATGTATGCATATGTATATATACACACATATATATATGTATATGTATATGAACATTCTAAGACATGGGCCCTAAATGCTGCTGTTTGGTTATGATGTCGGTTGGTTAAAATCCAGGTCAGGCAGATGACTGTCCGTTATACTTGATGTGAATGCCCACACCAATGACAAGATAGATTCTCAAAATATAAGCAAAAAGAAGTACATATCAATTTATTTCCCATATTCTTGAGACAAAAAAATTAGAATTAAAAGAGTCCTTGGAAGTCAATTAATACAACACATTAAATACATACATATGTCTTTACTAAAAAGTGCTAAACTTTATTTTAATTTTTTTCAATTAAAATACATTTACTTTTCCACTAATTGGGTATCCAATGGAGAAAAGAAAAAAAAAAGAAAACATTTGCTACAAATATGCAGTCAAGGAAAACAAATTTTCACTTTGTCCATGTCTAAAAATGAATATTTCATTCTGTACATTGAATCCATCAATTTTCTCTTAGGTAAAGGGTAGCATTCTTCATCACTGATCTTCTGAAATCATGCTGTTATTGTGTTGATCAGATTTCTTAAGTTTTTCAAAGTTCCAGTGCTATCACTTTTCAACCATATAAAGTCATCTATACCCAGAGAAGTTTAGAGACATAGGTCAAATTCACACAGACAGTGAGCAGCAAAGAAAAGACTTAAAATTCAAATCTTCTAACTCTATGTTCATTTCTATTTCCACTGAACTACTTCTGCAGGACTTTATGAAACAGAAACTCTACTGACAACAATGTGTGGAGATTCTCCTCCTCCTACCCTATAATATAACTTTGCTTTATTCCTATGAAACCTAACTACTTAGGTTGAGTCCAAGGAGATTTTCATAGTGTAAGAGCTAGAAGGCATCTTAAAGAGTATTTATTCCAAACCATCAATTTTATAGATAAGGAAGGTGAGTTCTAGAAAGGATATATCACAGAATCACAGAATATGAGAGCTGAAGGAGGCCTCAGGAGTCACTTAGTCCCACCCATACCCACCCACATTATAATATGGCAAAAACAGTGTCATCTAGCCTCTGCTTAAAGGCCTCCAAGGAAAGAGAACCCACTACCTCTCAAAGCAACTCATTTTTCTTTCAATCAACTCTATTTAAAAACAAAAGATTTTCTTTTGTTTTTTTATTCATTTTTATTTCCCAATATATCCTTCTCTGCCACCCAGAGAATCATCCCATATATTTAAAAAAAATCAAAAACTAATAAAAAGGAAAAAGAAGTCAACAAAATTAAATAACACATCACACAAATATGATATTAGATATAGAGGTCCATGAAGTTTCTCACTTCTTTAATGGAGGAGGTTGGGAGACGTGATCTATAATGCTTCTTCAGGCCCAAGTTTGTCCTTAAAATTATGTACATGAGTTTAGACTATTTTTGTTCTTTCTATTTGTTTTTAAAATTATTGTGCATACTATTTTTTTTTTACTTTTTTGGAATCATAAATGTTTCCTTGCTTCTTTATATTCTTCATGGTCACTTTTTCTTATAGTAAAAGCATCTCTAATCCAAAACTTTTTTAGGAAGTCTTTCTTGATATGAAGCTTAAATTCATCTATAAAACTTCTGCTTGTCGCTTCTACTTCTGCCCTCTGGAACCAAACAGAACAAATAGAATTCTTCTTCCAAATAGAAGTCCTTCAAATAATTGAACACAGCTATCATGTACCTTTTGTGTTTCTTCTTCTTCAGGTTAAATATGTCCAATTCTTTCTACTAGTCCTCATATGATATGGAATTAAGGTCTTTCACCATACTGAATACTTCTTCCCTCCCCTTGGACACTCTCCAGTTGATCAATGTTCTTCCTAAAAGCTAATGCCCCCAAATGAACACAATAATCCACATGTGGTCTGACTGGGGCACAGTGTAGAGGGACTACAATATTTTTGTTATGTTTTTAATTCTTGGAAGCTAAACCTCTATTAATGGAGCCCAAGCTCATGTTAGATTTTAAGCTTCTGTATCAAATCGCTGCTTTCTATTGAGTTTATAGTCCATTAAATCTCTTAGATTTTTTTTTTCAGAAAAAATACTGTTTAAGCATGCCTCCTGAGCCTATACTTTGGAAGTTGACTTTTTTTAGCCTATGTAAAAGACTTTATTTCTATTGAATTTCATCTTATTAGATTCAATCCAATGCTCTACCTTGTCAAAAAACTTTTTTTAGATTCTGATCCTGTCAGTCTGTTAGCTATCCATCCCAGTTTTGTGTCATTTGAAAATTTGATGAATATAATAGTCATACCTTTTCCAAGTCACTGATAAAAATCTTAAACAACCCCAGGCCAAACAGAGATCCATGGGTATACTACTTGAGTTCATCTGCCATGCTCATATTGACCTATTAACAATTGTTCTTTTAGTCCTGAAATTAAAAAATGTATAAAATCCATTTAATTTCATTATGACCTATTGCACATCACTTCATTTTTCTCTATGTGAATAATATGATATATTTTATCTATTTTTTTCTAAAATTTAGATATAAACAAAGTATATTTATATCATCCCCTCACCTATTAGTTTGGTAACTCTGTCACAAATTGAAATAAGGTTATATTGACATAATCTGTTCTTGATAAAGCCATGCCAGTTCTTTGTAATCCCTGCTTCCCTTTTAGATATTCATCAACCATACCTTTAATGAGCCATTTTATAATTTTCCTAGGAGTCAAACTAACCAACCTATACAGTTGTAGGACTTACTATTCTTCCTTTGTTTAAAATTCAGAACAACATTGGCCCTTCTCTAATAATTTGATACTTCTCCTATTTTTCACAATCTTTTAAGTATTACTAACAATGTCTTAATATACACATTCACCCTCTCTTTTAACACTTGAAATTATAGTTCATCTTGGCAAGAGGACTTGGATTCATTAAAGGAAACTGGGTACTTACTATCTCTTCATTTATCTTAGATATCAACTCTCTGTTAGCCAGTTTTGTTCTGTCACTTCTATGGCACAAGTGTTTCTCCCTGGCATAGAAAACAGAAGCACAGTAAGATTTGAATAGTTCTCCCTGGGCAAGTCACTTAACCCCATTGCCTATCCAAAAAAAAAAAATTTGAATAGTTCTTATTTATCTCCATTTTCATTTCTTATTTTCCCAATCATCCTAAGGAGAGGTCCTATCATTTCTTTGATTCTTTCTTTTTTTCCTTGCAATATCACCACGACCACCCCTGCTTCTGTTGTCTTAGCTTCTTTCACCCCACTCGGTTTATTCTGAGCTTTAATACTTCTGACATTATTTTCAGGACTTTGACGTGCTCTTATATTCTCATGTTGTATAATTAAAAAATTAAGCTGATTGGTAAGACCCCTCTTGATCCCCTGAATTATTGACCCAATAGTAGACCTAGGAAATGAAGCCAGGTTCTCTGACAATAAATACAAGGCTATTTCTACTACACCATTGTCTCCTGGATCATCTTAATGTTTTCCAGGAGCAAATGGGCCTTGAGACAAAAACCTGTTCATTTATGCTTCTTTTAAAATAACCATAGAAAATGGGACAGCTGTCTCTGGGAGAGAAAGGCAATGAGGATGAAAACTGGAAATGGATTAGGCTGGTTTACATCTTGTCTCAGAGTTAAATTCTGAAGTACCCCATCTCTGCCTCATTCATGTAGTATCCAGGGAAGAAGTCAGTACTACTACAAGTGGTAGATTACAAAATGCCATAGACACAATATATCATTACAATTCAACAAGACATTTGGCAAATTGTCTTATGACATCCTTGTGGATAAGATGAGGAAATAAAGACTAGATGATAGTGTAGAGAGATAGAGTCATTACTGTTTAAATACTAGGTACAAATACCATTAATTGATCAATGGCAACAGAGAGGTTGACTCTAATTGTATGAAACTGGGCTTGGCCTTTGTTCTGTTCAGCATTCAATAAATATTTTAATCAATTTCTGTATTAAAGGTGCTGAGCTAGGTGATGGAGATACACAAGTAAAAAAATGCGTAATTCTTGTCCTCAAGGAAAATATAATCTACTAAGGAAGGAGGATGTAACATATTCACAAAGAGGGGCAGCTGGGTGGCACAGTGAATAGAGCACTGGCCCTGGAGTCAGGAGGACCTGAGTTTAAATCTGGCCTCATACACTTGACACTTACTAGCTGTGTGACCCTGGGTAAATCACTTAACCCCATTACCTGGCCCCCAAAAAACATATACACAAATAAAAATAATCCAGGGTAGAGTTCAATAGGAAAAAAGGAGAAAACTAGACCAGAGTCTGAAAATTTGAAAAAGAGAACATATTCAATAGACCAAATCATAGAAAACTTCATGGGAGAGGTGATGCCTGAGTTGACTCAAAGAAATGAAATAATTTCAAAAGAGAGAGGATAGGTTAACACATCCCGGGCATGGGTAGTGGTGGTGGCATGTATGAATACTTAGAGGTAGAAGATGATTAGATAAGACCATGGAAAAATGTGTAATACAACTTTACTAGAGCACAAAGTACCTGAAGGAAAGGAAAGTGAAATGAAGCTGGAAAACTAAGTTCCTACCACATAGTGGAGGATTTTAAAAGACTGCAGTAAATGATTTTTATCATATCCTAAAAGCAATAGTGATACATGGAAGGTTTTTGAGCATGGAAATAGCATAGTCATATAGCTTCCATATTATATTGCTACATGTGTTGGAACTGAAAGAGAAAACTAATTCATTAAATGATAGTATAAGGTCCAAAAATTGTCTCAACATACTAGAACAATGAAGTAAACTTCAACATCCAGCAATACCACATTTAGTGAAGATGAATATAAAAAAAAAAAGCTGCACAAATGGATGAGACATGACTAGACAGCAGTTCATTGAAGGGGCAAAAAAGATGTAATCTATGAAATCAAAATTACAGTTGTTAATTAATCCTAATCCAATTATTTTGATGGATCACAAGTTTAATAGGAATGTACAGGTTGAGATGGCTGCTGGAAAAAAATTAGACTTAGAATCAGGATGACAACAGAGTTTAAATCCCATCTCATATAGTTACTAGTTAGGTGGCTATAGACAAATCATAATCTCTTTGAACTTCAGTTTCCTTATTTGTATGATGGAAATAATAATATATACATCACCTGTATTACATGGTTTTTATAAAGATAAAAAGAGAATGTATGTAATTATCATCTCAATTGTTAAAGTGCCATGTAAATGTTCATGTGATTTTAGTTTTAGGGAGGTGATAACCTAACTTTATGTTGTATTCAAATACAATCTATTATTTTTAGATTTGGGAGGAACCTTTTAGAGAAACATTGGTAAAAATGGAGTGTATCTAGAAGAAATCAAACAAGACTCAAAGAAATGTCATATGTGGGATGATTAAAAGCATTGAGTATATAGAGCTTGGAGAAGAGGAAATTTATGGGTGACATAACTGTATCTAAACATTCATTGGATTGTCATGAAGAAGAAGGATTAGACATACTCTCTCTGAGAGATATTGGACCAATGAAATAAATTACAGGAAGATAGATCCATTTAAAAATAAGAATTTTCCAACTTATCCAAAAATGGAATGAGCTACTAGTAGTGTATTCTTTACATGTAGAAATTTAATAAGTAAGCTGTCTATATTGCTTCCTTGATCAAAATCTTTCCATAGATCCTTATTACCCTTAAGATGAGATAAAAACTCTTTTACTGATATTTTAAGCTCATTCATTCTCTGATTGGAACCAAGCTTTTTAGCCTTATTTCTCACTGTTCCCCTTCATGTACTCTATGCTCTAGTCAAACTGGATGCTGTAAAACCAATTCACCCATTGGGCAATGAGTTGGGCCAGATGACTTGTAACATTCCTCCCAACTTTATGGTTTTGTTCAGATGATTCTATAATCCCAAGTGATATAAACCATCCAGACTTTTCAAAAAAATTAGAAAAGGTCAATTCATTTCAGTATGGAAAAGTTTGTTAAACTATTCCTTCTTCATTCTATTTCTATTGCTTCTTATTCTGAATTCATTCCCCAACACCCAAGGATAAATGCCTCCCTCTACATTGAAGAGAACAAGTCTGCATGGCATGTTGTAATACTTTAACCTTTGGGAAGAATAGTATATTTGTAGTAATTCAAATTGAAGAACATTTCCTGGGATAGATAAGGATAGGAATTATCTTAGTGAGATATTGCATGCTAGATCTATAGGTACATGATGAATGTTTTATGGTTTTCCTACCTGTCTGTCTTCTTAGTTGTCTTTCTTAAATGTTCATCAAGTCCTGCCACTATGTATATACATATTGGCATGGGAACTCCAGGATTCTTTCTTAGCATCTCCTTTCTTCTATCTCTATAATCTCATTCAAAGTTTTCTTTAGCTGCACTGAGTTCAATCAGAATATCTATGCAGATGAATCCCAAATCTCTCTTCATTTCTCTTCTGAGAATAGTTATATATCTCAAACTGACTCCTGGACATCTTTGCCTAGATGTTAGGTCCTAAACAAAACTCATAATCTTCTGGCCAAAACCTTTTTCCCTAACATCCTTATTCTGTCAAAGACATCAATATCCTCTACCTCTCAAGGGAAAATTCTACACACACACACACACACACACACACACACACACACACACTCACACACACACACACACCAATTCTGGGGGAAAGATGGAATATTTGCCATGTTTGATTTTAAGACAACATTATCTAGGTCCTTTTCCAACTTTTGCTCTTTTTATTTCACTTAATGTCATTCTTAGAATCTGCCCTTCATTTCTTCTGCCTCTCAGTGAACCCATTGTCATCAATGCTTCCCAGTGCCTTGGAATAACTCCCTCTTCATTTCTTTTTTTTTAAAGCAATGAATAGAGATACTTTACAAGACCAAACTTGTCCTTTTTTCATGCAACAAAAATTAAAAGTTAAAAGGAGCTTAAGCCCAAAGGAAGCATTATGAAAAGAGAGACTGAGCTACCCTGTGACTGTGCATTTTAAAAGGCAGCTTCTCCTCATAACAGAATTACCCAGGCCCTGGTTTACAATGAGGTTTCCCTATGGACCCTTTCCACTCAAGCTTTTTATTAAAAAAAGTAAATTGGGATTATTTTATTCCCTCCTTTACTTTGTAAGTAGAAATTTCAAATTAATTGTGGTGTAACCTGAGAGGAAACAGAGACTCACTGATAGCAGTTGAGCAGTCTCTCTTGTTTAGCTGGCAGAGAGTTGCCTTATTGCTGCTGGGAATGACTTGGCTGGGATATTTTTAATTTAGATCCCCCTTTCCTTTAATGAAAGACTAAATTATGACTTACTAGAAAATGTTTCAGTGTCCTGGAGAGAGGGATATGGGCTGAGTTCCTCTGACTCAATTTAAGTGGGGCTATTTATTTGGAGCAAGGCTTCAAACTTCAGGATCAAAAATCTATAATTTAAAGAGCTACCACTCTAAAAATAACCCTGGAGCCCAGAGGATTAGGATGGATAATTTGCATTGATGAAAGAAATAATCATAGTTATTTCCAGGGTTATATGAAGGAATTTGGTACTAATGAGGACTCAGTAAAAAGAGAGAAGACAGAAAATGGGACACCCCAAAGTAAGATGATGTCACCAAGTGCCCCAGTACAGTCATATCACCAGTGAAAAGATAAGAATAGAGTTTCTTGCTTCTCTGTCCAACATAAAAAGGCCCACAGTGGCATGATTTGACTTGGTTTTCTAAAATCTTTCTTTAATACTAGGGAGAAACTCCCAAAGAGCCATCTAAATGCAAGTCAATTTGAACAGGTAAACAAACTACAAAATGTTCTTAAACTTTTTCTATCATAAATCCCTTTAGAATCCCCAAGTCCTATGGACTCCTCAGAATAATATTTTTAAAAGTATAAAATAAAATACACAGGAACACAGAGAAAACCAATTATATTGAAATGCAGTTATCAAAAATTAATGTTTAAAAGTCCACAGACCACTGAATTAATAACCCCTGCTCTAAAAAGTCCCAACTCCAATCAATTGCCCAAGGAGATATTTTCATTGAGTAGGAAATCTTAATAAACATACTTCTTAAGAATACCTCTCATTTCCCCCTTGTAAGTAGGAAAATTAAAATGCTGGATGCTGCAAATGATAATTACTAGCCTGGAAGGCCTCCCTCTGTGGAAATGTTTTGGTCAGGAGCAGGGAAGAGGGTGTCATAGAGACTGACCCTTCCACAAACCAAGTGAGCTGGTTCCACAATGGACTCAGATGACACTCACTGAAACAGACAGTTTTAGACAGTGCTCAGTGATGTATATTAATTTTTTTGTCTCTGAATCCAGTTAGTTTCAGATGAAACATACTTTTGAAGACATTGGACCTGACTTCCACCGTAAGTCCAGGCAGCCCAGAACATTTTGGAGGGAGGAGATTTGTCAGTCCTTTGTCTGACTACTGCATTTGGACACACCCAGAGACAATTCTACAGGAATCTAGATATTTCAAAGGAGGTTTTTTTGAGGAAAAAAGGACTCAAATGAAGCATAGTGACTTGGAATAAGATTTCTTCTCTGCCTCCAGTTTCAGAAAATAGCTTTCAATTGCAAAAAATATATATATTATTTTGAAGTTGCCTATTAGAGAAGTTTGTCCCGAAGCTGATTTAAGTTTCATTTCTTTCACCACGTTCAATCTAGTACAATTTCAAAGTTCAAGCTTGTTTGTTTATATTACTTTCACATATAAAACCATTGCTCTTATGACCCCTAAATATGATACAAAGATATAAGACTTCAGTGAAGTTCAAATGAATCATATGGTGGAGTTCAATCATCTAAAATATCTTCTTCCAAATCAAAGCTATCTATAGGCATATAAAAATGTTCTAATTCACTATTGATTAGAGAAATACAACTTAAAACAACTCTTAAAACAATCTCATACCTATCATAGCTAATATGACAGAAAAGAAAAATCATAAGTGTTAAAGGGGAGGTGGGAAAATTGGGACTCTCGTGCACTATTGGTGGAGTTGTGAATTGATTCCATCATTCTGGAGAACAATTTGTAACTATGCCCAAAGGGCAACCAAACTTTGCATACCCTTTGATTCAGCAATACCACTACTAGGTCTGTATCCCAAAGAGATCATAAAAAAGGGAAAAGGACATACATGTTAGTTTATAGTAGCTATTTTTGTGGTGGCAAAGAATTAGAAATCAAGGGGATAATCACCCATTTGGTAATAGCTGAAGAAGTTGTGGCATATGAATGTGATAGAATATTATTATGATATCAGACATGATAAGGAAGAGTATTTCAGAATAGCCTGGAGAGACTTAGATGAACTGATGCTGAGTGAAGTGACCAGAACCAGGAGAACATTGTACACAGTAATGCAACATTGTACAATGATCAACTATGAATGACAGCTCTTCTCAGCAATACAATGATCCAAGCAATTCCAAATGAGTCATAATGAAAAATGTTATACACATCCAGACTGATGGAGTCTGAATGCATATCAAAGTATACTTTTTTTCATTTAAAAATTTTATGGCTTTATTCTTTTGGTCTTTCTTCCTTCACAACATGACTAATATGAAAATAAGTTTTACATGATTGCACCTATATAACATATGTCAAATTACTATCTTAGAGGGAGGGAGGGGGTAATTTTGGAATTCAAGTTAAAAATTGTCTTTACATGTAATTGAAGAAAAAACAAAATAATATTTAAAATAGATAAAATAAAATATATTCTTCCATTCTAAATGGAAATGGTTATTTAAAAAAAAACACAAAATAGTATTAAGCCAAATAAATTGGCAAGACCACTTAGTGATTTGGGGGAAATCATTCCTAGTCTATGGTGCACAATTAAAGTTGAAAAATCATATTCTGCTCTTTTCCATTCTTCTCATAAGGTTGTGTTATTTCACATATATTGCTTATGACTGGCAAAACTCAGAATCCTAAAGCAAAGAGGAGGATTGTGAGTGCATGGGGTAGGTGGTAGAATTGGGAAGAGGTTGAGAGAATATACTAGAATATCTTAACTTGGGGTCTTACAGTTTTTTAAATTCATTTTGATGAAATTTTAATATAATCACCTTTGTAATACTCTATATTTTATTTTGTATATTTAAATACATTATTCTGAGAAGGACCCCATTGACTATAATAGATAGCCAAAGGAATCCATGGCACAACATTTAGAATTTTTGCAACAATAGAACCTGCATATCCAATGTGAACAGTTACAGATTTGAAAAAATCAACTGAAAAATGAAACTAATGCATCTGTGCAGAAAGTATTTTACAATGGAACAGACATATTATGAAGTTATATAAGCCTGTTATATATAGTTAATTATATTGTCTGGCCTTTCAGAACAATGCAAGTCATCAAATCAAGCTTCTACAAATTGGAAGTCTACCAATTGAGGATGATAGGATTTAGAGACAAAAAAAAATACTATCTTGTCTAACCCCTCTCATTTTATAAGAGAGTAATTGAGTCCCAAAAAGTTGTGGTGACTTGCCCAAGGTCACACAGACAGGAAGAAGTCATTCAATTATTCTATTTTAGGTCCTTTAAACTTCACATCATATTCTTTCCAACACACCATACTGTCCCTTTCAGTCTGATTTGTTGATAGAAGAAGAAGAAGAAAAAAAGAAGAGTTGCTCATGAGAAATAAACAAATGAAGTTGTTTAGGCTTCACGAACCTAAATGGTTAATCATGAAATAAATTAATACAGTGAAATTAGTTCTGACCTACAATCCCCTCATTTAATAGTTTGGGAAACTGAGATGTATAGAGAAGAACAGTGATTTGCCTGAAATTGCACAAGTACTGAGTAGAAGAGGTGAGTTTGAAACACGGGTCCTCCAACTCCAAATTCAGCACTATTTCCGCTATACTATATTGTCTGTTAAGGAAATTTTGGTGAACATATTTCAATATTATGATGTGGCTAACATTCAGTCCTTCTTGGTAATAAGGTGCCTTTTTTTTCATACATCCCTATCCTCTTCCTCAGTCTCCACCCCAGGTTCAACATTTATAGGATTATAAATCTAGAGCTGGAAGGAAGAAACTTCAATGGTCATCCAGTCTGCCTCCTTCATGGTTTACAGATAAGAAACTGAGAACCAGGTAGACTTACCTAAGATCACACAGATAATAAGTGTAAGGGATATTTGCATACAAGTAATCTAAATCCAGAGTCAACATCCCCCCTGCCCATTATGACAACCTGTCTACTTTGCACCAGACTAATCAGTAGACAACAGATCCAAGATTTCTTGGGTACAAAACATTCTACCATCAGGGCCTTAAATGAATTTAGCTTAAGGTATGTGTTTGTGTGGACTACCCTTAATTGTCTAAGTTCTTGATTCTCACTAACAAAAGATGTAGAACTCTCTGAAATATTAATTTTGGTTGTTTTCATTTTAAAGGTGTCAAGATTTCTTAGGATCATGATATATGCAAATATAAAGTGAGAAGAGTACCTGGCACTGACACTAAAGTGAAGAAGACTTCTCAAAGTTTCAAATAATAAATAAGGAGAAGATGTATTTGGTGGAGGATGCAGACACTTGCCAAAGCTGAAATCATAAGCAGTTGGAAATATTTTTTTTCTTACTGATCAGCTCCAAAGGCTTGGTTTGTGATCAAACAATCAACACCTCTATTGCTTACCTGATCTATTTTAGGCATTCCATGATGTTATCTCTCACTAATAATGAGATTTTTGCAGATGAAAATCTGTACTGTGAATCAGATTAAGAATCTTTACTATCCTATAGCTTATATAAATTTGGTGTAAGGGACAAGAAAATAACATGGGATGCTGTGTATATTAGGGAATCTTTCTGAGGGTAAATGGTCATAGAAGAAAGAAAAAGTACTTTGAATGCTGATTAGAAACATTTCTCCCTTCTCCAACCTACCAAACTGAAACTCACAGTCCAAAACATCTGTGGGTAAGCCACTGTCTAATTGCATGCAAACTGGGTCTCTTCCAGACAGAAATAGGTAATGAGAAATGGTCTGTAGAGCCGGTTTCAAACAGAATGCTGTAGGAAGTGTCTATCTCTTTATGCATCATTAAATCTATTGCTGAGGCATTCCCCAACTAAAATCTGACCTAAGGTCTTTGTTGGAAGCTTTGGAGCTCTGGGTTGATTTGGATTATTCAGCAGTTTGGTTGAGCTTTACTCCTGCTTTTCAGAGAAGTTTGTTGCTAATCCCCATGGGGATTTTCAGACTCTCTGAATCCAGCTTCACTCATTGATCTAATAAATGTTTATGAAACACCTACTACATGCAAGGCACTGGACATGTTACTAGGGAAATAAAGATGAAAGATGACATAGTTTCTGCTTTCATGGAACTTACAGTCTAATTGGAGGGCAGGCCATAAAGCAATGAAAACTAGCACAAAGTTGAATGTGACATGGACTAAAGGTAAGAACATGGGGCTATGACAAATGTGAGGAATATGGTTTCAATTTCATTTAGGAGATTTGGGGAAAGACTCTATGAATGTGGTGGTATGTGAATTGGATCTTGAAGGAAAGGAAGAATTTGAATAGTAGGAAAAGTAGAAGTAGTGTGTTCCTGACAAGAGGGAGGGACTGTATAAACACATGAAAGTGAAAAAGGACAAGACAAAATGGTAAGATGACTAAGGGTCTACTTTGGATGAATTATAGAATGGGTAAAGGGGAACAGTATGAGATAAGGTTGTAAAGGCAGAGTATAGCCATACTGTACAGGGCCTTAAATGTTAGACTTCTAATTGTTGTTGCTCAGTCATTTTCAGTCATGTCTAACTCTTCATGACCCCATTTAGGATTTTCTTGGCAAAGATATTGGAATGGTTTGACATTTCCTTCTCAAGCTCATTTTACAGGTGAAGAAACTGAAGAAAACAGGGTTAAGTGACTAGACCAGAGTCACACAGCTTGTAAGTGCCTGAGGCTAGATTTGACTCCTGGCCTGCCACTCTATCCACTATACCACCTAGCTGCCCTAATGTTAGGCTAAAAAGCTTGTATTCTAAGATATAAGTAAAAAGAATTGACTGAATATTTTGGAGTGAGAGAGAGACCTAGTCAGATCTGTGCATTAGAAAAGTTAAGCAAAAGTAAATGTGAGATTGAAGGCACAGAAGGTCAGTTGAGAAGCCATTGCAATAATCTATATGAGGCATAATGAGGGCCTGAACCACCGTGATTGTAGTAAGAATGGAAAGGGAAAGGAAAGGATGAATGTGAGAAATATTAGGAATAGAATTATCAGGATTTAACAACTGATTGGAAAGTGGAGGAGAGTGGAAAACAGGGAAACCTGAAAGATGACCCTGCAGTTTTAAGTATGGGTTGCTGGGAGGAAGAGAGCGCCATCAACAGACAGAAATTGGCAAGTTGGGATGAAGATAAGATCTGGGGGAGGAAGAACAGTATAGCAAAAAACATTTTCTATATAACAGCATAAGATCTGGGTTCAAGTCCCTTATATGGTAGATTCTGGGCAAGATAGTGACTTAGGCAAGTCAGTTAATCTCCTTGTGCCTCAGTTTCCTCATATGTAAAACTCCTAGGAGGTTGAAGTAAAACCTCTCAGATCTTACCCAGCTCTATACTTACGATCCTAGGTTGAGTTTGGTTTTGGACATGTTGAGTTTAAATCGAAAATGGAACAGGGCTAACCTCATGACTGTGTTTCCCAATGTGTAAGGTATTCCCTGAGCTGAGTTTGCTAGTAAGCTAGCAAACACTTTGACCTTTCTTTTCTACCCATCATATCCTTCTAGAACACAGAGGGAAAATAATGAAGACTTTGAGTTTTCAGTGCTCAGTCATAACCATTTGAATCCTGGCCCTGGCTTTCTCCATGGGGAATGTATTGCCAGTTACTTAAATTTGAGGGGAGCTAAATAGGGATTTTAATAAATCAGAGGAAACAGATGGATACATGAGGCACTTTGCTAAGTTAAAAGAATTGTATGGGTTGTAGATTAAATGTTTATTAGCATGACTACCTGCCAAGGCTCTGTATAACTCACTAATATGCATGAACTGTAGCAGCAAGAAAGTGACTACATTCCCTCTCAAGGACTTTCCTAAAAATTCAAGGTTGTATGAACCTAACCTAGAGAATAATTACTTGTCCAGACGTGATAACAGACTCTAGCAGAACAAAAATGACAGCTTGATTCACAGACAAATATAAGTCGGTCTTGGATGTCTGGCTTCCATTTTTCTGTGGAGAGATAGATGTCTTTAAAAAGCCTCAGCAATGAACATCCTGTCAGTTTAAAAGGTCAGATGCCTCAATGTATCAGAAGAGATGATGCTACACAGACCATCGAGAGAAAATAAAATGATTTCATTATCCTGATTCATCTGGTATGTATTAATTTGGTCTCCCCTCATCTCAGCAATTAGGCTACTCTCAGAAGGGAATTAGTGATGTCCTGATGTAGCTGAGCTAGAATTAGGTAATCGGGAGTAACACCAGGGAGGAATATTACTTTGGATGTGCTAATTCTCCTGTTCATAGGGGGAAAATCTTCTAGAATAAATGCAGAAAGGAATTTTGCTTGGCAAGAGTTTTATTTGCTTGACTTAGTTTTATGTATTCTGTAGTTTTCCCCATAAGCATTTTTGTTTTGAAGAAATCATACATTTCCAAGAAACCTGCCCCACCACTACCACCACCTCACACCACCACCCCTAGTCAATGTTGTCTTCTATATAATAACACAGAATGGACTTTTACTTGCAACATCATGAGTATCATTCATGTGCTTAGGATTGATAGACTCTAAGCTCTTTGAGTACAGGGACTGTTTTATTTTTGTCTTTGTACATCTAACATCTTGCAAATTTATGGCACAAATTAAGTATATAATTGTTGATAAGTTGTTTCAGTTATATCTGACTCTCTGTGAACCCACTTGGGATTTTCTTGACAAAGATACTAGAGTGGTTTACTGTTTCCTTTTCCAGCTCATTTTATAGATGAGGAAACTGAGGCAAACAGAATTATGTGACTTGCTCAGGGTCACACAGCTAGAAACAAATAATTGGTAATTAGTCGATGTATATGAAAGGTTATAGTGAAAAAGTTTTAAGGGGATTTAGAAGTCCAACCTCCTTATTTTAAATTTGAGGAAACTGAGGTCCGTAGAGGTGGAGGAAGTTCCTTCCCTAAAGTCATAACTGAAGTGGAAGAGCTGGGATTGGTAGATCTGGGATTATCCCATTCCAAATCCAGAGTTCTTTCCATTACACTTAATGTAAAAGGAATATGTCCTACCCATAGAACAGTGTGAGAGAGAGATATGACTGAAGAGAAGGATGCTGGGAGATTCATCCACACACCTATGTAGCATACATATTTCAGTGCTGTTAACATGACCTTCTGTGTTGTTGAGAAGGTAGAGCACAAAAAAACCCCAGCATAACTAGAGAAATGCCTTTTATCTTTGTGAAACTCAGATTGCTCTTGATATTTTTAAGTTTTTTTCAAGTTAAATTACTTAAATACTTTAAAAATAATTTGTATTGATATTTTTTATTTTTTACATTACCTAGATTTCTTCCTGTATTCCTTCCCCCTCTACACTACCAGAGAGTATTTCATGTAACAAAAAGGTGGGGTTTTTTGTTTTTGTTTTGTTTTAGAAAGAAAGGAAAAGAGGAAGTTTGGTAATATAATCAGCAAAGCTGATTTATGAATTTGAAAAATACAATAATATATGAAATATCTCATACCCATGATAGTTCTTCCCACCCCCACCTCAGCAAAGAAGTGGGGAGAGGCATTTTCTAATTTCTCTTCTTTGGAGACAAATTTGTTCTTTGTAATTTCACAACATTCATTTTGATCATTTTTCATTTCTATTATTTCCATTTATATTGTTATAAACATTATGTTTACTTTTTAGTTTCTACTTGCTGCTCTTTGTATCAGTAAATATAAATCTATCCATGCTTTTCCGTGTTTTACATAGTGATTATTTCTTATGACACAGTTAAATTCCATTATATTCATATGTCACAATTTGGTTAGTCATCCCTACTCAATGGGCAGAGCTTCCTGCATCTGGTTGATAGCTTTTGGCTGCTAGAATTACTCACCAGATTTCTGAGCTCACAATTGTCCTGAAGGTAAAACAATTTCTCTGAACTAATTCATATCCCTAAAACTCATTTGTAGAAGGATTAGGTAAGACATCAATAACCTCAAGGTCCAATATTGTGATGAATACCAAGTGTGTGTGTTGGGAGGGAAGGAGGTAAGAGAGATATCAAGACAGAGAGAGATAGAAAGAGAGGAAAAAACAGACAGATAGATAGAGAAAGGGATGAAGGAATGGAAGAGGAGAAAAGATCAAGGAGGAGGAAGATGAGGAGGAGGAGGAGGAGAAGAAGAAGAAGGAGAAGGAGAAGGAGAAGGAGGAAGAGAGACAGAAAGACACAGAGAGAAACAGACAGAGTAGGAGAAAGAATACCATTCTGAGATTCAGGGCACTGCCACAGTTGAACCTGAATAAGCTCTAAGGTGATAACTATGCAGTAAACCAGAACAACCAGATTGCATGCAAATTACAGCTGTTTGAAGCAATATCGCTGTAATGCTACTGACATTCACACGCTGTTCAAAATGTCTTTCAATGTAGGCAGCCACCAAAATAGAAACCTTAACTTCTACCACTCCTGCTTTTAACTCTTTCTTCTCAGCAGAAAAGGAAGGACTATTTTTTTTTTCTACTACATGAGAAGAAATGAAGGATTCTCAAGCATACCAGAATGTTTGGCGTTTGGTGGACTGAATTACCTTGAGTTAAAGAAGCAGGCAGAAAACACCAAAATCAAAGGAGATGCATTGGGCTGATTATGAGTAAAGAGACTTAAAAGAGGGTAGATCCGTGGGATTTATACTCATTGGTTTAGAAGCTTGTTTTTGCTTTGCTTTCTTTTTTTTTTTAATCTTTACTTAAAGAGAAACTTTAAAAGCTTATAAAAATGTTGTTGGGATAAACTTGGACAGGAGAATGCTAATAAAAGTCATGAGGCCAAAGGTTCAGAAGCTTTGATTGAGAAAAATCAATATACAATGAACTCCAGAAATCTTCATAGCTTCCCATACCTACAGGATTATCTGTTGATTTTTAACTGATATTATATGCCAGGTTTTTCAAATAATGTTCTTTGGAACCAGTGTTTCTATTTAAAATTGCAAAGGTTATTATAGACTGATGGAATTTTTAGTTGGACTCCTCACAGGTCTTCTAGATTATTCTTCTCATTTTTCAGAGGGTAAACTGAGGCCTACAGATCATTTCAATTGTGGATCATTTCATAATTTAAGTTTATATTGATAGTACCTAATGCAGTGCCTGGAATATTTAGTAAGCATTTAATAAGTACTTGTTGACTGATCAATGGCTCACCATCACAGGAATGAACTATTGGGCTATTTTAGAGTTAGAGTTCATACGAAGGTTATTTAAGAAAATCAATGATTTTCCTTCAAAATGTTTATGGGATGTTATCAGTTCTGAATTCAGGTCCTTCTCTTTCTTCTAACTCTAAATTATATATTTATCTTTACACCATAGCAGTAGAATTTTTCCTGATTATAATCAAGAATTGTACCAGAAACCAACAGTTTCAGTATTGCTACTTGTAATTGAAAAAATAACACATTTTTAACAATGATTCAGATCAAGAACATTTTTTAAAAAGGAAAACGTGAGGCAGCTAAGTGGCACAGTGGATAGAGCTCCAGCCTTGGAGTCAGGAGGACCTGAGTTCAAATGCAGCCTCAGACACTTGACACTTACTAGCTGTGTGGCCCAGGGCAAGTCACTTAACCCTGATTGCCTCACAAAAAACAAAAAAAAAAGGAAAGGAAAAAAGAGAACTCAAAATCCCCACAATCTTTAGCAGCATTAAAAAAAATTACTGGTAGAGAAGCGAAGTGATATGGATGTCCTTCTTATCACCAGCCAGCACTTATAACCAGCCATGGAACAATCACTTAACTTCTTAAAATAAAAGAATTAAATTGAGAACCCCCTCCATTTCTTTATTTCTAAGATCTACTACTCTAATATTTTATTATTGTCATTGTTCTTTTTTGATTATCATTACTTCCTACTCTTTACATGAATCAATTGCTAAAATTGGTATTGCTATGTCCTTTAAAAAAAAAATTCCTTAATCAAGGCACTTCACTCATTCTATGTCTGTATGTTCTCATTTTTCAAGATGTTAAAAAATCCTGTCATATTCCATAGAGATTAGTTTAGGGTGAATAGAGTTGGCTGAATATTAATCAATCATCAAACATTTTATTAATCACATACTATGTGCCATGCCCAGAGCTGTGAGCTACATGTGTTTAACCCTAATCCCCACAATCCCGAAACAATTTCTTGCTCTATGGCAATGCATGTTGTTTACAGAAGGTGGGAAGTGGTGGGGGTCTGCTTATTAACTGAGAGACCTTTGAGCCTACATAAGTGGAAAAGGAACTTCTTCATATTGAGAGAACCTGCTGTGAAAGGCAAACAAAAAAAATCAAGAAAGAGGGAAGAGAAACAAGCATAAATTTTTGATTGGTAGTAGGGAGCTCTCCTTAAAGTCAAAGGTATGTGGGGAAGCTGACCTCCAACATGTCCCTTGATTTGCAGAACCTTCAATACTAGAGACTGGTAGAGTCCACTGCTTCCGGTGAGATGTTTTTTCTCTTTTATGGCTGAGCTGAGATCTCACACCCAAAGAGTTCATTTATACTTGTATATTTATTGACTACTTTAATCCACCTAACTTATTCAATTTCTGTTCATTGCTTTCTTTTTTTGAGGGAGGGGAGATTTACAGGTATCCATGACTGTCATTTTTGAAATCAGTATTTGGTGGGAAGGAGTTGTTATCAAGGAAAAGTTAGGTTGTCCCTTTAAAACAACTGAAGAAAGAGGCTTTTATTCAGCATCTCTAAAGATAGCAGTGTATCCCTAGACTTAAAATATGTGAGGTGTGGCAGATAAATATAATTCTATATGAATATCTCTTTTTAAGCAGTAGAGCAAAGAATTGCTCAGCCAGCCAAGGCTGGGCTTCATCTTACCTGTCTTTCCCCTTCTAGGCCACTGACAGTCCATCCATGGCCCTCCACCTAGTCTCCATGAAAGTGGAAATTACAATCTCTTTTTGGACATATGGAATTGGGCTTTCCAGATCCAGGTTTCCAGTTCTCTCTATCCATGCCGCACATGGGTCTTGCTATATGCATCTATGTCTATATTTCATCTGGGTTGGGAGAGTAAGTTCAGACTTTATACTTGTTTGTATAAAATTCCATTAGTCCCTGCCCTCAAGGAATTTACATTCTGTTTCAGAAAATGCATATGTATAAGTAAATAAAAAAAAACTTGTACAAAATAAATAGAAATGAAGGTGTGCACTAGCAGCTTATGGGATCAGGAAAAGCCTCATGTAGAAGGTAACACTTCCGCTGAGATATGTAGGGAGCAAGGGATTCTAAAGGAGTATGTTACAGGAATTAGAGATAGCCTATATGAAGGAATGGATACTGGAGAAAGGATGTTGTTTTGAGGAATATCAGGTAAGTTAGTTTAACCAGAATGCAGAAATTATTCGTGGGACTAATGAGTAAAAAGTCATAGAGAAGTAGGCTGGAACCAGATTGTGAAGGGCTTTAACTTTCAAATGCAGAACATTGTGTTTTATCCTAGGAGCAATAGGGGAACCACTGGAGCTTTTTGAGCAGGGGAGTGAGATGATCAGAACTGTACATTAGAAATATTTCATAGAAAAGTAGCCATGTGAATGATGGATTGGAGAGGAAAAAGGCTTGAGGCAAAATGCCTTATTAATAAGCTATTATGAGAATCCAGGTGAGGGATGATGAGGGTCTAAGCTTGGGAAGCAGCTACTTGAGTGACTGAAGAGGAGGTGATAGATATGAGATATGCTCTGCAGGTTGCAGACTTGGGTTATTGGAAGGATCACACTTCTGGTACTTATTGCTCCTGTGACTTTGAGCAAGCCATTTTTCCACCATAGGACTTAAACTCATCAATTGTAAAATAAAGGAATTGGACTAGATGGCCTCTGAGGGCCCTTCTGCCTCTAGCTCAATAATACTATGAAGGATTCCTTCCACCCCTAATGGCCTCCTCCCTCCACCTCAGCAGTAAGGAAGTCAGGAGCACAGTAGGTTGTGGTGAATGTGAAAAATAATACGTTTTTGATTGAAACTGAGAAAGAGGACAAGAGTGTTTGGCACTGGAAAAACCACCAAACTTGAACTCAGAAGACATGGGTTTAAATGCTAGTTCTGCATTATCTTTCATGTGTCATTTAAAGCCTCTGTTCATAAGCTTTTCTCTCAGCGAATTGGGAATAATAACACTTATATTACTATGTCGCAGGGCTCTTAAGAGACTCAAATGAGATAATCTACTGAAAGTCTTTTACAAACCACAAAGCCTGACATAAATGATTGAGCTATTTAAATGAATAATTTTGGATTTCAATTTGAATCATCTATCATTTATTAAGCAATTAAGCAATAAGCTGGCACTGTGTTGGGTACTGCAGATACAAAGGAAAAAATGAACATATCCCTTATCCTCAAAAAAAAAAAAGCTTACATTCTTGATTGAGAGTGAGATTAGAGCATTTTTATTCCCTCCTTTGTACCCTTGTTAATAATATAAACTGGAGTGGTCTCATAATCTCATTTCTTCTCAAGCCCCTTATTTCATATGATGATTAACAAAAAAAAAGATTCTATATGAAAAATTGATTTTATTTTTATTGATAGTTTCTGTTTTAACAATACCTTTATTTCCAAATACATCCCCCTTCAAATATCTAGAGAGACATCTCTTGTGAAAAAAAAACAAAGAAAGAAAGAAAGAAAGAAAGAAAGAAAAAGAAAAGGGGAAAGCAATTATAAAACTAATGCACATATCAACCAAGTCTGACAGAATATGCAATGTTCCACACCCAAAGTCCCTTATTTCCACAGAGAAAAAAAGGCAATTTCTCATTTCTTCTTCAGGGCCAAGCTTATTCTTCATAATTACACAGAATTCAGTGGTTCATGTTTTCAGTTGCATTGTTGTAGTAATTGTCTGTTATTTTCCTGTTTCTACTTACTTCATTTTGCATCAGTTCATATATCTTCCCAAGCTTTTCTGTATTGTTTGTATTCATTGCTTTGGGGAAAACTAAAGCAAAGAAGTTTGCAAGCCACAATGATAGTAAACTACTTGATATCAAGACATGTTCCCTTACCCTCCACAACTAAGAGTGCATTATTTTGGTTTTGTATGTTATTTACTTTCCTGCCTATGCCTTCTCTTCAGCTCTACCTCTTGCTAATTCCAAAATAATATTTAAAGAAGAAATATAAAGGAATTGAAGTATAAATCCTCATTCATCCAAGTCTTCTTATTAAAATGTGGCTCAATGAGGGGCATTATAGGCAGGGTTTTTTGTACTAAATCAAGAAGTGCACTAACTTCTTCAAAATTTTCATATAGATAAAGTTTCTATATGGAGCATTTCCATCTCCCCTAGAAGCATACTGTTTTAGAGCCAGATTGTTCAAAATAAATGAGAGGATAGCCCTTCTGTACTCTTTCTTAGTTAGACCTCATCTAGAGAATAGGAAATAAAAAGACAACTGTACATTTAGAGATCATAAATAATTAAGGTTCTTCCTGAAGAGGACAGAGCAGGATGTTAAGAGGAAAAAGCAACTGTTTATCTTCCAAGAAATCATAAAGTAGAATCACGAAAGCTGTCAGGTGAGAGATTATCTAACAGGGATAAGAGGAAGAAAAGAATAGAAGCTATGGTTGAAGAATCCCTGCTTTGGGACCATTGAGACAGCTTCTTTTCAACCTGATACCAATTACAGAAAGTATATTATCTTACTGGGACATGCATAAGGGAGACTTCCCCAAGACTAGTCACAGTGTATGAACATTAAAAATTTCTGGTGATTTATATGGACACAAATAATACTACCAGAAGGAACCTAGAAATCATTATCACATCTTCAGCAGTCCCCTAAATATCACAAACGTACAGATGGTGCTTTCCTCATTGTAGTCCACTGCATGTATGGGATGCAAAATAAAATAACAAAAAAAAAGCAAAAAAAAAAAGAGGTAAACAGCTAGCTAAGAAGATGGTACCTGAAAATGTTATTGACATCCTGGTTGTGGCTTAAAATCCAGGAATAACAGGTTCCTAACTACAGATGGAGTGTACCTAACATAGCCTGGTAAGAATGTATTTCCTTTGGTCTCTTGTACATCTAATTTAAGAGGCTTTGAACTAAAAAGGATGGTGAAGAATAAAAACCACCTCTGTGTATCCAATAAGTTAGGTCTGATAGAGAGTAGCTACAATAATAGAAAAGCAGCTGACACACAAATTCAGAGGAGAAGAAATCCAAGAAAGGAACTAAAATCAAAACACAAAGCCTTAAATATTTATATATGAATGCCAAAATTTTAACTAATAAATGAAATGAACTAGATACAGTGTCTATGGGATTCATCTGGGATCCATGAACTTGTTTTTCTAATAAACATTTGAAGAACTATTTCAATATAATTGATTTATTTTATGTTTTATTTTATGCAATTAAATCCTATATATTTTATTTTATGCAATTAAAAATATGGTACTGAGAAGAGCTCTGTAAGTTTCATAAGACTGCCACAGGGCTCCATAATACACAAAAAAGTTAAGAATCTCTGACATATAACTTCTAATACAATTAGGTAAATTTGTCCCCATGGTTTTCACTGAGACTAAATGAATGAAGCTCGTGACTGAAATAGGACTTTGGGTGAATATGCTTACTTTAAAAAATAAAGAATGAGTAAAAAGAGGGGCATAGTATATTAAAATAGTATCCACCTGTCAAGAAATTCAGGAACTAGTTGGGAAAAACATCATAGAGAACATTTGGGTGGAAAACAATGGAAGGAGAAAGAAATGTTATTTAATAATTGAAGTATACTACAAACCACTTGGACAGAAAAAAAGGGAAATGGATGAATAGTTTGAGAAGCAGTTCATACTCCCAGCACTGAGGCATGATACAGTAGTGATGGGATACGTCAATGACTAAGGCATCTAATCTACAAGAGTGTGCTCTCTCTCTGTCTCTGTCTCTCTGTATCTATGTCTGTCTCACTCTCTCTTTCTCTCTCCCTCTTTCTCCCTTTCTCCTCCTCTCTTTCTGCCTCATTGTCCCTCTTTCTCTCTCTCTCTGTGCACCATGCTTCTTTGTCTGTCTTTCTGTATTTGTACCTGTCCCTCTCTCTGTCTTTCTATCTCTTCTGTCTCTTCATGTCTATCTGACACTTTTTGTCTTTCTATCTATCTCTCCGTCTCTGTAATTTTGTCAATCTCTCTCTCTTTGTCTCTCTGTAGCTGTCTCTATGTGTCTCTGTCTGTCCTATGTCTCTGTGTTTTTCTGTCTATCTTCTCTCTGTCTGTCTGTCTCCACCCCCTCCCCCCCAAAAAAGCAGAGCAACTATTTCCTGGGCTCTCATTGATGGTAACTGTATACTTCAAGAAAAAGTAGAGGTACAAACAAAGGAAAATTTTACCCTGATTCTCAGTAACAGGGAAAAACTGATTGCTGGAACATAGGTGATGAGTCATGGATAGAAACAATAATATGATAGAACTAGCTCAAACCAGCCTCTGAGTCAATTGTTAAATTTTTAGTGTGAGAACTTATATCACAGAAATTAACAAATGCTTTAAATTAGGGTTTAATTTATTGTTTTGTTGATAGTATAGACTTAAGAAAGTGATAGAGAAAATAATAATTTAGATTAAATTTAAGTTGTTTCATGCATATGTCTATTTTTCCCAGAAAGCCAGTTGTTAAACACACAGGTGTGGGCATAAAACACATATCTGGTAGAAAGTGACCACTCCTTTTTAGAATCTGATAGAAAAGGAAAGGAAAGCCAGGCATAGCATTCCTTAGATTTCATAAAAGCATATTTCAAAATGTTAAGAGGAAGAACTGGAAGATTCCATTGAGTAAGAGTCTATATGAGAAAAGTCAGCTAATAAGAAATGTGAAAATCTCAAATTCTGAAGACTAAAAAGAAAAATATATTATATATATATGTGTGTGTGTATATATATATGTATATATATACACACATACACTCACACCCCTCTGTGTATATGTATATATGTATGTATGTATGCATGCATATATGTGTGTATATATAGAAGATGGAAATAAGAGCAGGTAACAGAGAAGGAATACAAAAAACATGCCATGTGCTTTAAGAACAGGACCAGGCATGCTAAAGCTTCTTCTGAGCTGATACTGGCCAGGAAAGATAGGGACAGCAAAATTGAAGGAAGAGTTTTGTTGCTGTTGTTTGTTTGTTGCTTTTGTTATTGTTTCCTTTTATTTGTTGTATACTTTTTTGTTGTTGTCATTTGGTTTGTTTTGTTTCCTTCGTTTTAGCTATATTTGGTAGAAGATGAAAAAAGAGATAGGACCACTTTTCATGGGTGGATAAGCAACAACACAGAAAAAGGATCCCTGCTTAGTTCTTTTGTTTCTTCATTTTTCTCTGGAAAGGAGAATTCAATGGGAACTACAGGGGAAAAGATGCCTAACAAGGAGTGGAAACCCAAGCCCAATAATGAAATAGTAAAAGAGTACCGAGTCACATGAAAATTCAAGTCACCTGACTCGTATGAACTATATCCTTCATTCCTGAAATAACTGGTAGGTGGCTTGTTGAGACATTGTCAGTGATAATTGAAATATTATGGAAAATGGGTACACTGTGATACTGAAGAAAGACCAAAACTGCACTTATTTGTTTAGAAAGGAAAGAGATTCAAGTTTATACACTGTATAACAATGATCTTGACATCTTTTCCTGAGAAAATTCTTCAAAAGATCATTATAAAGATGCTAGTGAATATCTAGAAAACTAAGTCATGATTACAAAGAGCCAGTGGGGCTTCTTCAAGAATAGCTCATGCAAGATTGACCTTATTTCCTTTTCTGATATGATTGCCAAACTGATATTTGAGGGGAATGCTGTAGATTTGGTTTACTTAAGTTTTTACACATTTGATAAAAAGTTCAAGAATCAGAACTGATTGAATGGCTGGACTTAAAGAAGAATCACTAATGGTCCTGTGTCAAGTGGAGATCTCCAGTGGAGTTGTGTGTGGTTCTCTGCTTCTCCTTATGCTACTTAAGCTTTATTTCAATGAATTGGATAAAGACAGAAATACTGTGATTATCACATTTTCAGATGACTGAAAGCTAAAAGAGATAACTAACCCTAAGCAAGTAGGTGGCCCAGTGGATAGAGCACTAGGCTTAGAGTCAAGAAGACCTTTGTTTAAATCCAACCTCTGATGCACTCAAACAACACAACCTCCCAGGGTTGAAGGGAGGATCTAATAAGACAATGTTTGTAAAGTACTTAGCTCAGTTCCTAGAATATAGTAGGCACTATATCATCATCATCATCATCACTATAGATGGCAGAACTAGCATACTATAAGCTCTTGGTAGACAAGAGCATAGGGGTGAATCTAATAAAATGCTATAAAATAGAGATAAATGTAGTCTTACACTTAGGGTAAAAAACAGCACCACCACCACCTATAATCTGGAGAAAGCATGGTTAAACAATTGTTTTGGGGTTATTGTTTTTTCTTTAAAAAAATGTGGATATTAGCAAATTGCAAGCTCAATATGATTTATCATTGTTATATGACAGTCCAAAATTTTAATGCAGTCTTGAGGTGCATTGAAAAATGCATAGCTTCCAGGAATAAGAAGGTGATATTCCCATAGTACTATGCCCTTGCCAGACTACATCTGGTATTTTTATTGTGTCTGACCGACACAATTTGGGAAAGATACCAATAAGCAAGAGAATGACTACTGAAACACAGTCAATGGAAGAATATCTTATGCCCATGTCATGTTAAGATCCATGAAAGGAACTGGGATTTTTAGCCTAGAGGAGAAAAAAAAAACTACAAGGAAGAAGATGAGCTGTTGACAAACATATTTTGTAGAAATGGGATTGTTTAATCCCATTGTTCTATTTCCTCCTAAAAGGTAGAACTAGGAAAAATTGATGTCATTTGTTATTGTTCAGTTATTTTTCACTTGTTTCCTACTCTTCGTGACCTAATTTGGGGTTTTCTTGGCAAAGATACAGGAATGATTTGCCATATCCTCCTTCAGCTCATTTTACAGATAAGGAACTCAGGCAAGCAGGATTAAATGACTTTCTTAGGGTCACACAGCTATTAAGTATCTGAAGCAAGATTTGAACTCAGGATGATAAGTCTTCCTGACTTCAGGCCCAGCAGTCTATCTACTGTGCCTACAAGAAGCAGATTTTGACTGAATGTAAAAACTTTCCAGTAATTAGCTCTCTCTCAAAGTAGAATATGTTATATTTGGAGGCAGTGAGTTGCCCATCACTGGAGGCCTTCAAAAAGGGTCTAGGGACCATTTCAGATGGAATTCATTTTGAAGCAGATGTTGTATTACATGATCTCTGAGGTTCTTTTCCCATTCTGAGATTCTATGATTACTCCTTGCTGTCCCTTTGTTTCTAGTTTATGTATCAATCCTATGTGGATATATTTTTGATGCTGCCAACTAAGTCTTCATTTAGGGTTAGCTGATAACCAGGTCTTAGCTGATATGCAAGGATTTGCTTTTTATGGAAGAATCTTATAGTAAGAATATTTTCTTTTGACCAGCGACTCCTCCAGTCCCACCTCCCTTCTATTATCCCTTTCCCTTTACTTCCCCTTTACCCTTACTGTTTCTTCCCTCCCTTCTATCCCCCCTCCCTTTTCTTTCCCCTTTCCCCTCCTATTACCTATAGTGGAAGTTAGATTTCTATACCTAACTGATTGTTATTCCCTTCTTGAGCCAAATCTGATGACAGTAAGGTTCAAACAATGCTCATTCCCCTCCCTTCTTTACCTCTACTCTAATAGGTTTTTGTGTCTTTTTCTGTAATGTAATTTACCCTTGTCTGCCTCCTCCTTTCTCAGTATATTTTCTTAGCTCAGACTAATCCACTTACTTGGATCCATTTAACCCACTTGATTAAATTTTTTTTTATCATTACATCAAAGTCAACTTATATCCACCCCCTTTATGTATACTCCTTTAACATGGTATAATAACAATACAGTTCTCAAGAGTTGCAAGTGTCATCTTCCCTTGTAGGGATGTAAACATTTTGCCTTTATTAACAACATATTGTATCTTTCTGTCCCATTTACCTTTTTATGTCTCTCAAGAATCTTATACTTGAAGATCAAATTTTTTATTGATCTTTGGTCTTTTTATCAGGGACGTTTGGAAGTCCCCTTTTTGGTTGAATATCCTTCTCCTTCCCTGAAAAATCAAGCTCATTTTCGCTGGGTAGTTAATCCTTGGCTGCATTCCAAGCTCTTTTGCCTTTTGGAATATCATGTTCCATGCCCTACAGTCCTTTAATGTAGAGGCTGCAAGGTCCTGCGTAATCCTGACTGTGGTTCCATGATATTTAAATTGTTGCTTTCTGGCTGCTTGTAGTAATTTCTCTTTAATCTGGTGATTTTGGAATTTAGCTATTATATTCCTTGGCGTTTTCAATTTGGGATCTTTTTCAGGTGGGAAGCGGTGGATTCTTTCTATAGCTATTTTACCTTCAGGTTCTAGGACTTCAGGGCAGTTTTCCTTTATGATTTCCTGAAGGATATTGTCCAGGCTCTTTTTTTTATCATGATTTTCAGGTAGGCCTATAGTTTTTAAATTATATCTCCTGGATTGATTTTCCAGGTCAGCTGTTTTACCTGTGAGGTATTTTACATTTTTGTCTATTTTTTCATTTTTTTGTTTCTGTTTGACTGATTCTTGCTCTCTCATAGAGTCAATAGTTTCCATTTGTTCAATTCTAATTTTTAACATTGTTTTTTTCTGTTAGATTTTGTACTTTCTTCTCCAGTTGGTCAATTTTATTTTTAAGGGACTTGTTTTCTTCAGTGTACTTTTTTTCCAATTGGCCAATTGTACTTTTAAAGGACTCTTCTACCTCTCTCATTTGACTTTTAAAATTCTTCTTGAGTTCTTCTAAGAAGGCTTTTTGGGCTTCAGACCAGTTCATATTCCCTTTTGATGTTGCAGATGTGGGTTTGATGACAGTGTTGTCCTCTTTAGAATTTCTGTCTTGATCTTCAATCTTCTCATAATATGAATCTATCATACATTTCTTTTTACTCATGGTATTTCTTCATTCCCTGGCCTTTAAAGAGATTAAGCTCTCCTGCTGGGGAGCAGAGGGCACTGATCCAAGCTTCTTGTGTTGGGAGCCTAGGTCTTGGTCACTGGCTTTGTGTGCTGGGGTCTCTTATGTTCACAATTGGAGGCTGTAGGGCTCTGGCAGCTTATCTGGTGTTGGGCTGGAATCAGCAAGGCTGGGACTTTCAGGTAAATCTAGGTTGCCTGCCTTTCCTTTCCTTTAGCTTTGTTTAGCTCCTTTTAGATAAGTGCTGCCAGGTGTTTATCTGCCTGGGGCCCCTTGCAGTGCTGCCTCCCTTATTTCTGTTGAGGCACTGGGAGACTTCTTTGCTGTAGAATGCTGAGGCACCTGGTGGTTTTCTGAGCTGGTTTCTACCAGTTACCCCACCCTCACTGAGGCACTCAGAGGTACAGCTGTTGGAGTTTGCCTGCTTGACCACCTGGGCTTCAGGATCTCCTCCTGGTTGGCAGCTGGAGGCTTTAGGGTTCTGACAGCTTACCTGGTGATGGTCTGGAATCAACAAGGCTGGAACTTTTTGGCACCTCTAGGTTGCTTTCTTCAGCTCCTTTCAGACCAATGCTGCCTGGTACATATCTGCCTGGGGCCCTTTGTAGTGTTGCTTCCCTTATTTTTGCTGAGGCACTGGGAGACCCATTTGCTGTAGAATGCCAAGGCACCAGAATCTCCTCCTGGTGTGCTAAGGTGGGTCTTTCCACTAGCTGGCTGGGCAACTCCTGTTTTGTACTGCTCCCCTTCCCCCAGGGTAAGAGGGGCCTTTCCTGTTAATCCCTCTAGCTACCTGGGCTGCTGCGCTGCTACATCCTGTCTTTCATCTGGTTTAGCTGTTCCAGGGTTTTTTCTGGGGTGATATTTTCTAGGTTTTCAGAGGTTGATGGGGGAGGGCGGCAGCAACTACCTTTTTACTCCACCGTCTTGGCTCCCAGAAGCGGAAGTCCAGTAAGAATACTTTCAATGTGCAAAAGAATGAATCTATCATTGTGAAATAGCAGGTGTTGTGGTATATGTTTAGGGGCACTGGGTCCTGCTCTAAGTCCTCTTATATCACATAAGTAGACAGCTGTCTTTTGCTCTTTTCCATTCTATATAGTATATCATTGTTGTTATTATAATATTTTGTATGCCTTCTTGCTTGTCATTTTTATTTAGTATTTGCTCTTTGGAGGTAAAATGTCCTTCAGAATTCTGATGAGCAGATTCTATTCTCGGCATTAAAATTAAGTCATAAAGAAAGTTTAAATTCTGACTAGTGTTTTGGCTAATTATATATTTGATTCCAAAAAATTCATAATTCATTCACTAAAAGTAATCACCTCCCAATCCCTCCAAACTTGCACATGTGCATGCATTTTGTTTGTATATATTCACATATATATTTGTGAGATAAACAATACATCCATATGAACATTTGCACAACACATATAGTTCTGGTTGTGGTGAAAAATCTCTGGCAAAAAATGAAAGGTTATTCTAAGCCCAGAAAATGAATAGATAAAACTAGAGATAATTAAAAAAGACATGTAGATGGGAATCAAACATCTACGTGAATCATTAGAGAAACTCAGAGGTATATGTGGATTCATTTGCTTCTAATCAATGAGATTTGGGGGATCTTAAACTCACTATCTTTATTCAGCAGACAATATGGCTAGCATTCAATCTGGCAATGAGGACAAAAGAAATCATGATGATGAGACACCCAAATGTAATAAAATAATATCTTGTGATGAAAATTGCCTATTGTGACATTATATGATTTTAAGATAGGGAATAAAAGAGATTAAAGTGTGGCATTTAGGAAAATGGAGGAATGAGAAGTTCATATGCTAAAGTGTATTGTGAACAGATGAATTATAAAACCAGTGATTATTGTTGTTATTAGCATTTTCATAGTGACTGCTTTATGCTTTTGACTTCCTATTTATATCTCTACTGAAGTTTTACTGTTTTTATTCTTTGGGACTCAGGAAGAAAATCTATAGACAAAAGGACCACCTGTTCCCAGAGAAATGTATGGAATGGCTCTCATTTTCACATGGGACTTCCCCTGGAGGTGAAAGAAAGGATCTACAGAGGCAGCAGATACCTCATTCTCTTTTCTCCTTGACCAAATAGCTATTGGATGATGTTTTGGATTTTGTAGGCAGATACATGTGCATCCATTGGCATTAGTTATAGTTGTGGGTGTTTTGAACAAAGAGATGTGAATTAATGTCAAAATAAGTGCTTTGGGAGCACTATGTGGATGTGTTATGCTCTAGTGTTGATAGAACAAAATATCAACTATCAATTCAAGTGACAATTCTCTTCAGCCTAAAGTACAGTAAACGCTGTATATGATTGCTCATGAGAAATTTCTTTTGGAGGCTTGAGGTACAAGAAAAATAAGAATTCTGACCTCGGTTCCATCCCTGGCCAGTGTTCTTGCCAGATCTTGTGCTATCAAGTTTGATTGGAATTCTCTATATGTGTTCTGGGAACATTTCAAATGAAGTGACCTAAATATGCTTAACTGAATCTTCAATTTGGATTCAATAGGAAAGTTACTTAAGGAATAATGTTTATGGCTGCAGGGGTATACATAGAAATAAATGGCTTTTCCAGTAGATTAAATGCCAAAACTAAGTTGAAGTATTTGACAGGCTGAAAAAAAAAAAGTCATTTGTTGTGATTGTGCCACAGATTGTTGTGAAAGTTCCCGTAATAATATGTCAATGCTGTTGGATTTTAATGACAGTACTATACTTCCTTCTTGATTGTTCAAATTTGTCTTTACTTAAATGTTATCATTTTTACTGATATACCGAGCATATAGCAAAGTAGAGTCTTCTGGTATACTTCAAATGAAAAACCAGTGATTCTCAAAGATTCTTTTCAATGCATCTCTGCTGTCTACTACAATTTATTTTAAACTGAGGAGTGGGCTTCCCCTCTCTATATGGAAACACAAATTAACAATCTGTCCTGCCTTCCAAAGTCTGCATTGAAAATTCAACATAAAGGCAGTGTTGTGTAATGGAAAAACCATTGGTTTAGAAACTAGGTCTGGGATTGAGTCCTAGCATTGATATCATAGTATAAAGGGGAGATAGCTGGAGTTAGAATCAGGAAGACCTGGGTTCAAATTACATTTCTGACATTCATTATGTGGCCATGACCAAGTTATTTCACGTGTCTCATCCTCAGTTTCCTCATCCATGAAATGTGCATAGCACCTGTAGTACTTACCTCACAGGGTTGTTGTGAGGATCAAATGAGTGACTATAAGTAAAACATTTGTTAAGCCTTAAAGAACTATGTCACTTATTACTATCTAGGGAACTTCTGGAAAACCACTTAAACTCTCTGGGCCTACTCGTCTCTTAAAGAATAGGCTTGGACTAGATTAGCTCTAAGATATTTCCCAACTCTAAACATGGGATCCTATTCTTATTGATTCACTCATTGTTTGGTACAATCAATCTACAAGTATTTATTAATGCCCACTAAATGTCAGGCAATCTCCTAGGTGCTGGGGATACAAAGTAAAAATGAAATAGTTCTTCTCAAGGAGCTTGCTTTCTTCTGGAGCAAGTACGTATAATATGTGTATGTATATATGTATATGTATAATATGTGTGCATATATGCATATAATATGTATGTATACATGTGTGTAATATATGTACATATGTATATATAAAGGATGTACAATGTATATATATAATATATGTATGTGCTTATGTCTATGTGTATATATGTGTATGTGTATGTATGTACATATATGTAGATATATGTATGTATATGTATATAAATTGGTCCCCAAATTCTTAGTGCAGTTCTACACTTTAATAACTACAGTAGTCTAAGTGCTGCCAACATACAAAAAAAATTGAAATGCAAATTATTTCAATTTTTAAATGTTTATATGTTTCTTTTAAAAAATCAACATTTTGTGCTCTGCAAAAATCACTCCAGGAGACTTAAAATTTTATTTTTTTTTAAATAAATTTCATCAGATAAAGCTCAGTAATTGAAAGGATTGCATTGTAAGCCTAGTCTTAAGACCATCCAAAGAATGAGGTTTTGATATATACATGACAGTTTTGACATGACCCCAAAAGAAAAATTCTAAGGGAGATGGGTCAGGTGACCAAGGCAGTGAAATAAGAGGACCTCCTCTACCCATCTACCTGTCTGAGAACATGTCATCCAGAACCTGTCACGTATGCAGTGCGTAATAACCAAGTGCCTCATCTTGTTAAAAATTAAAATTAAAAATTATATTGTTGAAAATTCACAGATGGGAGAAAATTCGGAACTCAAAATCTTATGGAAGTGAATGCTGAAAACTAAAAATAAATAAATAAATTCATAAAAAAACAAAATGCAAGAAACTATAAAAAATTTAATCAAATAACTTCTCAATGATATTTGCAAGTTTCTAAAACTTAAAATTCTTATAGTTAAAACTGTAGCTAAAGCTTTAAAATACCACTAAAACTTTGGGACAACCTGCATAAGGAAGGCAGGAAACATGAATTTATTAAATACATACTATGTTCCAGGCATTGTACTAAATGCTTTACAAGTGCAGACAGTCCTTGCTTTATGTAAATGGGTGGAATGTTCTGCATACCTCTATACAAAGCAATTTTTACATAACATGAATTTGCCAAGGATGTGGGGAAGGGACATAGGGGATGGAAGCAAGAACAAGGCTGGCACATGGTTCAAGGACACATGGGGGTCTAGGGCATAGAAGCAAGAGCAGGAGGGGGCAGGGCCCCTACATGGAAGGCCTGGCCTGAACAAAGATTAAAAAAAAAACACAGGAGGGGTCAGTGGACATATGGAGGCCCAACACAGACACAGACATGAGAGGATCTGAGACACATAAGGTGTGGGAATGTGGAAGGAAGAAAGACACAGGGCAGCACACAAGCATGGGGCAAAGGTCTCATCTCTTTGAGCCAGAGGTCTCAAGTGAATCTCTTATCAACTCTTTGTTGGTGGCAGTCTCTCCAGGAGTATGTTCTGCTTTTATTTGCAGGTATTTTTTTTTCTTTTGGTAGAGAAGCAGAAGGCCACAGGGAGTACTGAGCTAAGGGGTAGGATCAGGGAAAGAGAGCAGAATAGTGTACAGTAAAGTTAAAGTAGGTGATTTTTTTGGAATACAAATTTCTTTCAGAATCCTTTACATAATGTTAAATTTGTTATAATGCATATTTACTAAAACAAGAATTGTCTGTACTATTTCATTTTATTCTTACAATAGCCCTGGACAGTAACTGCCATTATTATCTCTATTTTACTGTCAAGAAAATTGACAGACAAAGTTCAATTATTTGCCCATGGTCACAGGGCTAGTTAGTATCTGAGGCTAGATTCAAACTGAGATCTTCTTGATTTCAGGCACAGTACTGCATGTCTTAAGCCACCTCCCATGTCTAAGTGTCTTTTGTATATAGGCACATACAAAATGAACACAAAGGAAAAATTTGAGTGTGGGGAGGTGTACTCAGGCATCAGCAAGGAACTGCATCTTTTTAATGTATTTGTGTTGTCTGGAGTGGGTGCCCATTAATACTCCTTTCTCATTTCACATGATAGAGTGACCAAATATCCTTTGGAAAAGGCAAAGAATAGTTAGCAGAGTTATAAAGAACATATGTTATGGAAAGTCTTGTTTTTTTTTCCTCCTTTTTTTTTTTTTTTGGTTAGGCAATGGGGTTAAGTGACTTGCCCAGGGTCACACAGCTAGTAAGTGTTATGTGTCTGAGACCGGATTTGAACTCAGGTCCTCCTGAATCCAGGGCCAGTGCTCTATCCACTGCGCCACCTAGCTGCCCCGAAAGTCTTGTTTTATTCCATAAATCAAAAATAAAATAAACATATTAAAAAAAAAACAAATGTTGATTTCTAATAGAAATTCAGTCAGCAAAACTATATGCTGAAACTTCAACAGGACATATTGCAATCTACTATTATGAAACAAATGTCACCTCTGGATTCAAGTCTCTCATCTGGCACATAATGACTGGAAGGACCCTAAAAAAATCCCTTAACCCCTCAGTGTTTTAGGCAGCTTTCTGTAACTATAAGGAATAGAAAATAAACAAAGACCCTAATGTTGGGAAAGACTGAAGGCGAAAGGAGAAGGGGATGACAGAGTTTGAGATAGATGGAGTCATAAAAGCAAATGAGCATGAATTTGGACAGAGTTCAGGAGATAGTAGAAGACAGAAGGGCCTGATGTGCTATGGTCTATGAGGTCACAAAGAGTCAAACATGACTGAATGAACAACAACAAAAAAACCACAAAATAGACAATGTACCAACCAACCTTTATTGATAGATCAAGAAAGTTTCCTCTTCAGTAGTTTCCTATACAATGAAGTCATAGGTCCAATCCCTATCCCTAACCCATTCTATTTCTCAACATTATTTTTTTTCTGTCAACATGACATTGAATTTTTGCACAATATTAACTCAGGAATTTTTTAAATCACTATTTATGCTATTTAGACTTCAAGAAAATTTGTGCCACCTGGAAGTACAAGTTAACCTTCTTTCTCAGACTGTAGTATGAATTTACCCCAAATTTTATGGGAGATAGTTGCTCACATCAGGGTAGCAATGAAATCTAAATTTAGTCTCCAAAATCAAGTCAAACTTTCATTCATGGAAAGATACTCTGACATTGGAGATACTAACATGAATTTTTGTTTTTATTTTGTAAATCTAATATATTTAACACACAATATTGTATATTACAATTGTTTGTTTTAATGTCTTCTCCTCTAATATACTCTAAGCTCTTTTGAGGGCAGGTGACCCAATCTTATCTAACTTTTGACTTTCTAGAGATTAGCACAGTGCTGATAATAGTCACTTAAAAGATGTTTTGCAAGATTGTATTTATTGTATTTTGGTGACTTTCATTCTTCTCCCTTACCTCTGAAGACTGATCCAAGACTTTGGGGTGCTTTGGTTCTTCTACCTTTGTTTACTTCTGACCAAGAGCATTTCTATTCTTCTGTCTTTCAAAAGAGTAACAAATAGCAAAGCAACAGTAACTGAAATTGTAATTAAATTCTCGAGGTTTAAAATCCAATTATGAATAGGTTTAATTACTGTTGTTCCTAGAGTACGCGTATTACTCCCAGTATATTTTCCTCATGGTATCATCAGTTCCCATGGGTTCAATTATTACCTTTATGCAGATGACTTCAAGATCCATATCTTGCCCTGCTATCTCTCCTACATTCTAGTCCAGCATCACCAACTATCTGCTAGACCTCTCCAGCCAGTTGGCCCATAGGGATCTCAAACTCATCATGTTCAAAATAAAACTGATAATCTCCCTCAATAAACTTACCTCTTTGTCAAGCTTCTTTATATCTATTGAGGGTATACCTATCCTTTGAGCCACCTAAGTTCATAGCCCCAGAGTATTACTTAACCTTTTTCCTTTCACCACCATATCCAAAAAACTGATGTTTTTATCAACTCTGCCTCACCATCTCTCACATCCATCCTCTTCTGTGCACTTGCACAACCACTAGATTAGTTCTGGCCATAATCATCTCTCACCTGGACTATTGACATTTTCGTTTAGTCTACTTGCTTACATTCACTCTGTCACTAACCAACCCTATGCATATACCAAAAAATTCATATTCCTAAGTTATGACCAATCCTCTGATCAAAAAAACTTCACTGATTGGGGGGGGAAGGGCAGAACCAAGATGGCACAGAAAAGACATGAAGTTGCCTGAGCTCTCTCCAGTTTCCCTTGGAAAGAATGTGAAATTAAATCTCTAAACAGATTCTGTAGTGATGGAACCCAGAAAAAGATAAAGTGAAACAGTTTTCCAGTTTAAGATAACATAGAAAGACTTCAAGAAAGGTCTATCTCACTTGTGTAAAAAAATGAACAGCCCAACACAGATGGTGTCTGGGCAAGCCAGCAGGAGGATCTTAGCCACAACATGGATCAGAAAATGAGGCCCCTTGGTCCTGGCTTAGTATGCCAGTGGCACTGCAGGCCAGCTATGAGACCTATAGGCCCAGAGCAGAAAGCAAACTTCCAGCCCTGGAACCCTGGCACAACAGGCATGACTAGACCAGGCCATGGGACAGGGTGAAAGAAGAGAGAAAGGGATAAACAGGGGGCAAAATAGGATGGAGGGAAGTACACAGTTAGTAATCATAATTGTGAATGTGAATGAGATGAACTCTCCCATAAAATGGAAGAGGAGAACAAAGTGGATTAAAAAATAGGATCCTACAATATGTTGTTTACAAGAAACACATTTGAACAGAAGGATACACACAGAGTAAAGGTAAAAGGCTAGAGCAGAATATATTATGCTTCAGGTGAAGGTAAAAAAAAAAAAGCAGGGGTAGCAATCCTGAACTCAGACAATGCAAAAGCAAAAATAGATCTAATTAAAAGAGATAGGGAAGGAAGCTACATCTTGCTAAAAGGTACCATAGACAGTGAAGTAATATCAATATTAAATATATATGTACAAAATGATATGTTAGGAGAAGTTAAGTGAGTTACAGGAAGAAATAGACAGCAAAACTGTACTAATAGGGAACCTCAACTATCCCCTTTCAGAACTCAAGAAATCCAACCAAAAAAAATAAATAAGAAAGAAACTAAGGAGGTGAATAGAATTTTAGAAAAATTAGATGATAGGCCTCTGGAGAAAATTAAATGAGGATAGAAAGGAACATACATTTTTATCAGTGATACATGACACCTACAAAAAAATTGACCATGAATTAGGGCATAAAAACCACACAATACAATACAGAAAGACAGAAATGTTAAATGCATCCTTTTCTGATCATGATGCAATAAAAATTACGTATAATAAAGAGCCATGAAAAGATAGGTTAAAATAATTGGAAACTAAATAATCTAATCCTAAAGAATGAGTGGGTCAAACAACAACTCATACAAACAATAAATAATGTCATCAAGAAGAATGACAATAATGAGACAACATAGCAAAATTTATGGGATGCAGCCAAAGCAGGTCTTAGGGGAAATTTTATATCTCTAAATGCTTACATGAATAAAATAGATAAATAGGAGATGAATGAATTGGACATGCAACTAACAAAATCTAGAAAAAGAACAAATTTAAAATTCCTAATTAAATACATAATTAGAAATTCTGAAAATCAAAAGAGAGATTAATAAAATTGAATGTAAGAAAACTATTGAACTAATAAATAAAATTATGAAAAAGCCAATAAAATAGATAAGCATTTGGTTAATTTGATTAAAAAAAAGAAAGAAGAAAATTAAATTACCACTATCAAAAATAGAAGGGATGGATTTGCCACCAATGAAGAAGAAATTAAAACAATAATTAGGAGATATTTTGCCCAACTGTAAGAAAATATATCTGACAATCTAAGTGAAATGGATGCTATCTACAAAAATATAAATTGCTTAGATTAATAGAAGAGGAAATAAAATGTTTAAATAATATCATAGGAAAAAGAAATTGAACAAGCCATCAATGAACTACTTAAGAAAAAATCTCCAGAGACAGATGGATTTACAAGTGAATTCTACCAAATATTTAAAGAACAATTGATTTTAATACTATATAAACTATTTGGAAAAGTAAATGGAGTTTGATAAAAATTCCTTATATGACACGAGTATGCTTCTGATACCTAAACCAGGAAGAGCCAAAAGAGAGAAAGAAAATTATAGACCAATTTCCTTAATTAATATTGATGCAAAATTTTTAAATAAAATATTAGCCAAGAGATTAAGAAAATTTATGATGAGGATAATACACTGTGACCCATTTTATGAAACACTTTTCACACAAATGAAGTCAGATGTAAACAATTGGAAAAATATCAATTGCTCATAGGCAGGCTGAGCTAATATAATAAAAATGACAATTCTACCTAAATTAATTACTTATTCAGTGCCATACCAAACAAACTACCAAAAATTATTTTATGGAACCAGAAAAAAAATAATAACAAAATTTACCTGGAAGAAAAAAGGTGAAGATTATCAAGGGAATTAATAAAAAAAATACAAAGGAAAATGGCCTAGTCAAACCAGATCTAAAACTATATTACAAAACAGCAACAATCAAACATTTGGTTTGGTACTAGCTAAGAGATAGAGTGTTGGATCAGTGGAATAGATTAGGTACACAAAACACAGAAGCAAATGACTAATCCACTGTTCGATAAATCCAAAGACTTCAGCTTCTGACATAAGAACTCACTATTTGACAAAAACTGCTGGGAAAACTGGAAAATAGCATGGCAGAAATAAGGTATAGATCAACATCACACACCATATACCAACCCAAGATCAAAAATCTGTACTGATTTAAACATAATGAGTGATACCATAAGCAAATTAGGAGAATAAAGAATAGTTTATCTGTCAGATCTATGGAGAAGGGAAGCAATTATGACTAAACAAGAGATAGAGAACATTATGAAAAGCAAAATGAATAATTTTGATGACAATAAATTTAAAAAGTTTTGAACAAACAAAACCAATGCAACCATATTAGAAAAAAAAAGCAGAAAGCTGGGAAGTAATTTTTACAGTCAGTATTTCTGATAAAGGTCTCCTTTCTCAAATGTATAGAGAACTGAGTCAAATTTATAAGGATACAAGTCATTCCTCAATTAATAAAGGTCAAAGGATATAAATAGGCAGTTTTCAGATCAAGTTAAATCTGTCTCTAGTCATATAAAAATAGTGTAAATCACTTTTGACTAGTGAAATGCAAATTAAAACAACTCTGAGGTACCTCTTCAAATCTATCAGATTGACTGATAGGACAAAAAAAAAAGGAAAACTAAATGTTGGAGAAGATGTGGAAAAAATGAAACACTAATGCATTGTTGGTGGAGTTGTGAAATGATTCAAGCATTTTGGAAAGCAATTTGGAACTATGGCCAAGAGACAACCAAACTATGCATACCCTTTGATCTAGCAATTCCACTGCTAGATATATATCCCAAAGAGATCATAAAAAAGAGAAAAGGACCCACAAGTACAAAACATATTTATAGCAGCTCTTTTAGTGGTGACAAAGAGTTGGAAATTGAGAGGATGTCCATCAATTGGGGAATGGCTGAACAAGTTGTGGCATATGAATAAAATAGTACACTACTGTGCTCTAAGAAATTAGGAGGGAGGTAGAGTCAAGATGGTGGTTGAAATCTCCCCCAAACCCCTCCAAATACCTTTAAATAATAACTCTAAATAAATTCTAGAGTGGCAGAAGCCACAAAAAAAGACAGAGTGAAACAATTTTCTAGCCCAAGACAAGTTAGAAGGTTGGCAAGAAAGGTCTGTTGCATCAGGATGAGAGAGGAACACAATCCAGCACAGGCTATGCCAGTGCTGACCCAGCCTGACTAAATCCAGAGCAGACCTAGGGTTGACTGAATCACTGACAACAGTGGTGGTTTCCACACCTTTCAGCCCACGGATGCCAAAGACAACTTAGAAGGTTAGTAGGAAAGGTTTGTCACACCTGGTTGTGAATGAAGCACAGTCCAGCATAGGTCTTTCCTCAAAATTGACATTCTATCCCATGTCATTGTGTGTTTGTATAAACACGTACCTGTAATGCACTCTCTCCTTACTTCTACTTCTTAGAATCTCAGTTCAAGGCTCAGTTCAGTTACTACCACCGATAAGAAACCTGGTCCCCCTAACTATAGCTTTCTCCCTCCTGAAACTAACTTGCATTTATAAACATGCATATATGCATACATACATATGTAAATATGTGTGTATATATGTATGTGTACACACACACACACATATTTTCTTCCCTCCACAAACATAATGTAAGCTCCTTGGTTTTTTAGGTTTTTTTTTTTTTTTTGTATTTCCAATGCTTAGGATGAGGCCCTGTACCATAGGAAAAGCTTAATACTGAAAATATTTGTTGAATTAGGAATGAGGATGAGAACAGACCTATGATTTCCTTAGTATCTTGACCTTCCAATGAGGAAACTCCCTCTATTACTAAAGAAAAGGTATTTTTCTTGTAATGTGCAGTCTTAGGACTTTGCTGGGGCTATTGGGAGGTTAAGTATCTTACCTAGGGCCATGAAGCCAGTCTATATCAGATGCAAAACTTGAATACAGGGCCTCCTGTCCCTAAGGCTTTCTCTGATATATTTGAAGTACTTGCCAGTATCCTTGAGGCAGCTCAGTGGTACAGTAGATAGAGTGCTGGGCCTGGAGTCAGGAAGAATCCTCTTCCTGAGTTCAAATCTGGCCTCAGACACTTCCTACCTGTGTGACCCTGAGCAAGCCACTTAATCCTGTTTACTTCCATTTCCTCCTCTGTAAAATGAGCTGGAGAAGAAAAGGGCAAACCACTCCAGTATCTTTGCCAAGCAAACCCCAAAAGGGGTCACAAAGAGTCAAACATTACTGAACAACAATAAAATCTTTGTGCACTTGAAACTAAAAATGATACATGACTTATCTTAAGGTTTTATTTTTTTCCTTCTATATTTTGATTTAGTTTGTAAAGCAAATAAAAGGTTTTTTGTCCACATTTATATTTTTTCACATAAATAAGATGAATGAGAAAATTCCTTGTATTTAGAGTCTATATAACTACACAGCCTTTTCTAGCTCACCACTAGTGACTGCAATTAAAGAGAAAATCACAGTACAGAGAAAATCTAAAAAGCCACTTAGAATAATGTGGCTAAGTATGCACACAGAGACAGGAATGTTATGTGACTGGGTCTTTTTCAGTCATCTAAATACAATTTATGTCTAACTCTCCCTATTCCTGTATATAGTGTCATTACTCTACAGAACCCCTTTTCAAGAAGATGCCTTCTGCCTTGGGTTCTGTTTATGTAAAGGAAGCTGCATCTGGCATCCCAACAGGGTTCAAAGTTTGGAGGCAAAGGGTAATGGAAGTAATAAAACAAAATTCTCCCAGTGACATTAACAAAGTGAAAAGAAGTGAGTCTTAGAATTAGAGGAGCAAAAAACATCTGACTACCATGCTTTATTGCTCAAATAATTTCCTATTTCTTTGTGTATAGTTACTTCAAGGTACATAAAGTAATTTATAGGCTCTCTATGTCCCTACTGAAACTGGATTTATCTACAGTTCAGTAAAAAGAAACTTTTTTTTTCCTTGTGGAATGGAGTGAACCACACTGAATAATGATATTGTTCCCATGTCTACAGCTTTGCTATGAAAATGGATAGCCTAGGCCCATGGGTTGGGATGGTTTTATGGTTTGTCATCTAATGTAGTGTCAGTAGTGTCCTGAATGAGGGCATAATGTACTGTCAGAAACATTGCTTTGCTGCAAATAGAAAGTCAGAATTATGCTGAGAATCTACTCCCTTTACTCTTCAGATGCTTGCATTTCTGACTGGTGACTTTAATCATTTTAAGTACTTAGATTGGAACTCAATTAATATTTTCCAATAACAAAAGAAATAAATAGTCCAGGAATACTTTACTTTGAATCTAAGAATTAGAAGGACCCTAGAGGTCAACCAGTGTCACCTCCCCCCAAATGCAACACTTTTTTTTTTAATATAATGGTGCACATAGGAGCTCATCTAGTCTTTGCTTAAATATTTATAAAGTTGGGATCTCAATACCTAGCAACCAGGAATATTTCAGATGTGAATACCTCTAAAACTTTTACTTACCTATACACTGTTCAGAGTATATGTGGTTATCCTTGTGTAATGGAAACTATACTTGTATAGTCCAAAATTATATGGGTTTTTCACCAAACGTCTTCTATTATTGGCTCATATTGAATTTGTGGTCAACAAAATCCTCTGTGTTGTTGTTGCTACTGTTGTCATGGTCATCAAAATCATCATCATTTTTATGTACCTATTTCTACTATGAACTGGAAATGATCCAAAAATAATGATTAGGATAGAATTGTTAAGCTAGACCTTTCCCATCTTCTTCTGGGCAGTTGGTTTCTTTTTAACATTTCTGCCTGCTAAATTCTTCTTCCTAAGTTTGGTCGCATCATTTCCTCTTTTTTAGGTCAAAGGATCATAGCTCCATAGCTAAAAGAAACCTTCAAGACCATTTAGTTCAACCCTCATATTATCAAGGAGGAAACTGAGGCCTGGGGAAACTGAGTGTCTTGCCTAAGGTCACACACAAAGGGAGTAAGTAAAAGAGCTAAGATTGTCTGAAAGGTTCTCTTCCTCCAAATCCAGCATTTTCCATTGAATCACACTGCTTCAGTCAAGATATTTTGGGATCCATAACTTATCATCCTTGTCATTAAAGGGAATTATAGAGAGTTCCCCCAGCTTTATTGTCATTCTAAGATTTTATAGCTATGTCTTCTAAGACTTAATGAAAGTCATTTATAAATATGGTCAAGAGAGCATGTATAAGTAGAGAGTACTGCAGCACGTCAATAAAGATGTGTCTCCAGGTTGAGAACAATCTGTTAATTGACAAAATGAGTGCTGGGTTGCTGACCCAACTAGGTAAATACCTGACTTTACCATCATCCTACCATCTTTATTTATTTTGTCACACAGTCAAAAACATCTTCAAGTTGGAATGGACCTCTGAGCTCTTATAGTCCAAACTATGCCTGAAAAAGAATTATTCTACAAAGTCCTTGACAAGTGGGCATCTAGCCTCCATTTGAGTATATCTTGCAATAAGCAACACACTACATTCCAAAGCAGCTGATTGTATTTTTAGATGGATCTAACTCTTGGGAAATTCTTCTTAAATTCAAGCTGAAATCTGTCTCTTACAAGTCCTTGTACTGTTCATTGTTTTTCCCTCTGAGATTAAATAGAACAAGTCTAACCAGCCATCTTCCAAAAGGATATTCTTCAACAAGTAATAGCAAAGTAATGAATGCAATTGTACAGAATTCCCTTCATAAACTTGAAGCTCACTCTCCCATTCATATTTGCAGTGACAAAAGTGAACATGTATGTGAGGCATGGGTGTAATGGGAACATGTGACAGGAGAACTTCTGTGGAGAGGTGCATACATTGAATCACAAGATTATAGAATGCTAGGTGTAGTGTGGATTGGTAACTCAGAGGCCATCTAATACAACTCCTCAATTTTACGGATGAGGAAATTGAAGCTCAGGAAGGTTAATAGGCTTGCCCAACATCATCAGAGGAAAGCTTTGTACCAAAATCTTCTCACGTCAATGTCAGTGTTCTTCTACTGTGCCATTTTGCCTCCACATGGCCAGATCACATGCATAGACGAGTAATTCATGTCTGTGATACAGAAGAGCTATCTGCATCTGTGGTTTTGTGATTTTGTGCATCTGTGTGTGTATGTGCATGCTAGGCATTCTCCCTGACCAAGTGGTGCTGTCTAGGACCCAGTGGGGGATGCTACAGTTATCAAGCCTTCCCCTTTTAGGGTTTTTCAGTCAATATCTCTGAGATACTTCCTCTCAGACAGATTACTGTTCCCCACTCTTATCCCCATATCTGCTCCCACCACTACCACCAGAAGGTAGCAAATGATTATGCTAAGTTAATGCCTATTCTTTAAACTGTCCTCTCCTCTACTTTCTCTTCCAAGTCCCTCAGTTCAACATTCATTTAACTAATGGTCAGGAACCCATTCTTGTTCTTAGTTCTTAGCACACTCTCTTAGATATGGTAAGGTTGTTCAGAGTAGTTCCTCAAACAGAAAAAAAAAAGATTAGTGAAGTGCTAAGAAAAGTATTTTCAGGCTCTTCCCACTATACTTTTCTGTTTTACACACATTACAAGGACTTGACTGGGCTGTTTAGAAGCAACTAAAAAGGCTGGTGACCAGCTATCACTAGTTGGTAAGGAGAAAAATCAGTGCAATTTTTTTTTTTTTGCTTTGCATTGCTCTAATTATAAATGATTATTAATGATTTGGAGTATTATTTCACATGGTTGTTAATAATCTGCAGTTTTTCTTCTAAGAATTGGTTTTCTTCTTTGAATGCTTTTTCTATAGGAGAATGACTTTGGGTCTGCATACATTATTTATTGATAGATGACAGACAGACAGATAGATAGATAGATAGATCACATGCAACATATATATGGATGGATATATATATATATATATATTATAGAACTTGGATATTAAATGTTTATCGGTGAAATTTGATACATTATTTTTTCCCAATTTCAACATTTCTTTTATTATCCTGGATGCATTAATTTTTTGGTGTGAAGAATCTTTTCAACTCCATGTAATCAAAGTTAACTATTTTGAAATTTCCCCCAACCTCTGTTTGGTTCAGATTACATCTCCTACTGTTATCTAGTTTTCACTTCAGTTATTATCAAATATGGAGTTCTTTCTTAAGTAATCTATGTTTGTGGATTTATTTAACACTGTTCCTTGTTTCATTTATTCCTTTGATAAGCTTCTTCATTTTTAATCAATACAAAATGTTGCTGATTACTTCTATTTTATAATAGCTTGGGATATAAAAGGATAAACCCACACACACACATTCCCTGTTCATACCTTTGTTGTTGCTGTTGTTCATTATTTGTCTTGATATTCTACATCTTTTGTTCCTTTGAATGAATTTTATTAGGTGGAGCCAAGAGCTCTTCCCCAACACCCTCCAAATACCTTTAAATAATGACTCTAAACAAATTCTAGAGCAGCAGAACCCACAAAAAGATGAAGTGAAACAATTTCCCAGTCCAAGACCACTTGAAAGGTCTGTTACATCAGAGTGAGAGAGGAGACTGTCCAGTGCAGGTCACACCAGTGTAGACCTGGCCCCAACAAACACGGAACAGGCCTTGGGTCAACTGAAACAGTGGCAGCGCTGGTGGTTTCCAGACCTCTCAGCCTTCAGATTCCAAAGGCAACTTAGAAGGTCAGCAGGAAAGGTCTGTCACACATGAGTGAGAATGGAGCACAGTCTAGCATAGGCCATGCCAGCAGAGCCCTGGCTCCAGTAAACCAGGATCAGGCCTAGGGAATACTAATAATGGCAGCATCTGCTTCTAGAGCTCTCAGCTCACAGATAGCAAGGGAATCAAAACAACTCATCAGAATGGGACTACAGGGGTTTCTTTGCTAGCACTGAGTCAAGACTCTGTTGGTGTGCCCATGATCAAATTCAGGTCACAGTCCTGGGTGACAATCCCAGGAAAATGAGGAACACTGGCCCTCCAGAGCTTGTGGCCACAGTAGAGCACGGACCCTCCTCACAGTTCCAGGGTAGAAAAGAATGCTTGTGGTCACTCACATCCAAAGCACAGACCAGTAGAGTAGTTAATGACTCTCTTTAGATCATACCATCTTGGAAGAACTGGAAACTTACAGGTCCCTAGAATTATCTCTCAAAATAGCTGCACAAAACCCTTGAAGCTTGGCACAGCACACAGTCCACACTGGAAACAAAGCTCTGCTTTAACAAAGAGTTAAAAGTCGAGTAACAGGCTGAAAAAATGAGCAGACAATAGAAAAAATTCTGACCATAGAAAGTTACTATGGTGACAAAGAAGATCAAAACACATACTTAGAAGAAGACAACAAAGTCAAAGTTCCTACATCCAAAGTGTTCAAGAAAAATATGAATTGGTCTCAGGTCATTGAATAGTTCAAGATTTTGAAAATTAAGTAAGAGAAGTAGAGGAAAAACTGGGAAGAGAAATGAGAATGATACAAAAAATCATGAAAAACTAGTCAACAGTTTGGTAAAGGAGACAAAAAATATACTGAAGAAAATAACACCTTAAAAAACAGACTAGGCCAAATGATAAAAGAGGTACAAAAAGCCAATGAAGAGAAGAATGCTTTACAAAGCAGAATTTGCCAAATGGGCACAAAAATTCACTGGAAAAAAATCTTTAAAAAGTAGAATTGACCAAATGGAAGCTAATGACTTTATGAGAAAGCAAGAAACAATAAAACAAAGCCAAAAGAATGAAAAAACAATAGAACACAATGTGAAATATTTTATTGGAAAAACAATTGACCTGTAAAATAGATCCAGGAGAGATAACTTTAAAATTATTTGGAGAAGATTCTGGGAAGATGATGGAATAGGTCAGAAAATTCCAAGCTCTCAAGATTCTCCACAAAAAAGATAAAATAGCATCTCAGGGAGAACTTAGAGTGCTAAAAATAAATAAGAGTAGGAGCAGAACAGTAGTCCTTCTGGGACAATCAGAGAATATCTGAAGAGAAATCCAAGGGTGAGGTTTCATCCCTGTGAAGAGTAACACCTCCAGGCTAGGAACCAGTTAAACAAGAAGAGGCAAGCACTGGGTAGGGTTTGTAGGCTGCCTCAGCCCCAGCTACAAGAACTTTTATTCCCCTAGACAGTGAAGAGAGTTGGGCCTCTGATCTGGGAACATCAAGGGAACCTCTGCTGACAAAGAACACCAGACCCAGATGTGTTGTGGAGATGAGGCAGGGGCAAGAAGGAACCAGCATAGAAGCAGTGGGGCAGGGATGCCACTGGCTGTGAGCACTGACAGGAGACTGGAGGTCTTGGTTTGGGTTCAAAATCAGAGGGGAGAACTGAAGGAGAATCTGAGGGCTGAGGCTTGTCCTGCTCAAGGACAAAATATTATGAGCAACAAGAAAAAAAAACAATTTACATATGGTGGTGCCACAATTAAAATCACATAAGACCTGGCAGCGGAGACCCTAAAAGCCTGCAGGCCTTGGAACATTATATGTCGAAGATTAAAAGAACAGGGGTTCTGGCTGAAAAATATCAAACACACATAAGTATAATTCTTAATGAAAAAAATGTATATTTAATGAATTGTCAGACTTTCAGGACTTTGGTTTAAAAAAACTGAATTTAACAGAAGATTTGATATACAAGATTCAAGGCTAACATAAGGTACATACCAATGACCAATTACAAGGGACTCAATAAGGACAAATGGTTTTTATGTATGTAAAATGTAAAATCTATGTCTAAGATTGTTATTAATTGTTGGGTACTTCATTAAAAAAGACTGGGGTAGACCTGAGTATATGACTTCAAAAAGTAAAACCATTCAGTGACAGTTGAGTAATTATCTTATACAAATGAGGTTCAAGAGGAAGAACCTATTCAGAGAAATTAGATGGGGGAGGAGGGCTGATAGATCTAGAAACCTACTTTCATCAGGAATGAATTCAAGAGGGAACTATACATATATATTTAGAAGAGTATAAAAGTCTTCCAAATTTATAAGGAAATAAAATGCTAAGGGGATGGGGGGAGAGAGTAAGGGAGGGATCATTAGAGGGGAGGGTGAGGAAATAGATTAAAAGGAAGATATAGAAGGGTATTTAGATTAATGGGAATGGGAGCATAAGGGAAGGATCTTTAGTGGGGAGGGCAAGGGGATAGGTCAAAGGGGGGCACAAAAAGTGTTTAGATTTATGAGAAGGGGAGGACAAAGGAAGGATCCTTGGGGGGGTAAGTTAAGTAATAGGAGGGCAACGTAGAAGGTAGAAGAAAAGGAGAGGAGTCAGGAGAGACAGGGAATAAGAGATATGAACAAACATAAAAACAAACATTAGAAGTAGAATCTCTTAGGGAAAGTATATGTTTATATATGTAAGTATGTGTATATGTGTACGTTTGTATGTATGTATGTATGCATCTCTATATATATTTATATTTATATATATACATAAATATATATACATATACATATATATGTGTATATTAGAGAGAGAGAGAGAGAGAGAGAGAGAGAGAGAGAGAGAGAGGAAAAGATAGACAGTTTGCAACCCAATACATAATATTTATTATATAGGCTTTCTTGAAATTGCTATATATTTTTAATCCTCTCTTACATTCTGCTGTACACATGGCATGCTTTTTTTTCTTTTCTTATTTTGTGTTTAAGTTTCAATATTTAAATTTATAATGTTTCCCCTTATATTCTTTACTGTGTATTTAATTTTCAGTAAATAAAGTTTTTTAAAAAAAATTGGACCACCTGAAAGCCATGATCAAAAAAAAAAAAAAAAAGCCTAGACCTCATTTTTCAATAAATTATCAAGGAAAATTGCCCTGATATTCCAGAACCAGAAGGTAAAATAGAAATTGAAATAATCCACCAATCACTTCATGAAAGAGATCCTAAAGTGAAAACTCCTAGGAATAGCATAGCCACATTCCAGAGCTCCCAGGTCAAGAATAAATATTACAAGCAACCAGAAAGAAACAATTCAAGTCAGGATAACACAAGATTTAACAGCTATTGTATTAAAGGATCAGAGGCTTGGAATATGATATTCTAGAGGGCAAAGAAGCTAGGATTATAACCAAGAATCACCTACCAAGCAAAACTGAGTATAATCCTTCAGTCGAAAAAATGGATATTCAATGAAAGAAAGGACTTTCAAGAATTTTTAATGAAAAGACCCTAGCTGATTAGAAAATTTCAATTTCAAATACAAGACTCAAGAAAAACATAAATGGGTAAATCATAGGGGACTTAATAAGGTTAAACTGTTTGCATTAATACATAGGAAGATGATATTTGTAACTCACAAGACTTTCATCATTATTAGGGTAGTTAGAAGGAGAACATATAGACAGAGGATAGAGGTGAGTTGAATATGAAGGGATGAGATATAAAAATAATAAAATTAAGGGGTGAAAGAGGAATGTACTAGAAGAAAGGGAAAGGGAGAGGTAGAATGGGATAAAGTATTTCAAATAAAAGAGTCAAAAAAAAACTTTTACAGAGGAGGGGAAGATGGGGAAAGTGAGAGAGAGTGAGTGAACCTTATTTGCATCAGAATTGGCTCAAAGAGGTATTAGCATGCACACTCAGTTGAGTATAGAAATCCACCTTACTCTATAGGAAAGTAGGAGGGGAAGGGAATAAGAGAAGGAGGTGGATAGAAGGGAGGGCAGATTAGAGAAAGGGTTAGTCAAAAGAAAAACACTTTTGAGGAGGGACAAGGTGAAAGGAGAGGGAGAATAGAATAAACGGGGAGATATGATGGAAGGAAATACAGTTAGCAACAGTAACTATGATTGGAGAAATACAAAATAAAATAATTCTGAGGTATTGCCTCATACCTATTAGATTGGCTAATAGTGCAGAAAAAGAAAACGACAAGTGTTGGAGGGAATGTGGGGAAAATGAAACAATTCATTGCTGATGGAGTAGTGAATTGATTCAGCTATTCTGTAGAGCAATTTGGAACTATGCCCAAAGGGCTATAAAATCATGCATATCCTTTGACCCAGCAATACCTCTACTAGGTCTGTATCCAAAAAGAGATAAAAAACAAAAAGGAAAAAGGACATATGTACAAAAATATTTATAACAGTTCTTTTCTAGTGGCAAAGAATTAGAAATTGAGGGGATGACCATCAATTGGGTAATGGCTGAACAAATTGTGATATGCTATTGTGATGGAATATTATTGTGTCATGAGAAATGATGAGCAGGATGCTCTCAGAAGAAACTGGAAAGACTTACACAAGCTGATACAAAGTGAAATGTACTGTGTACAATGGAACAAAAATATTGTAAGATTATTGCCATTTTCAGCAATACAATGATCCAAGACAACTCTGAAGGACTTACGAAAAATGCCATCCACCCTCAAAAAAATAATCGATGGTGTCTGACTACAGATTGAAGCACTCTTTTATACTTTCTTTACTTTTTTTTTTGGTCTATGTTTTCTTTCACAACATGACAACTATGGAAATGTTTTGCATGCCTACACATATATAACATATATTGAATTGCTTGACTTCTCAATGAGGAAAGGTGGAGAAGGACTAAGAGAGAATTTGGAACTTAAAGTTTTAAAAACAAATGTTAAAAATTGTTTCTATATGTAACTGGGAAAAAATAAAATCCTAAAAGAAAAAAATGAATTTTATTATTTTATCTAGCTCTGTAAAGTATTTTGTTGTTGGTTTGATTGGTAAAGCTATAAATTAAATTTTGGTAGCATTATTTTTTTTTATTATATCAGAGTCATCCAGCCATGAGGATGAAATAGTCCTCCTACTATTTAAGATTTTCTTTATTTTTTTAAGGATTATTTTGTAACTTAATCTCTACTAGTATTTTCTTTGCTTTTGTAGACTGACTCCCAAATGTTTTATAGTTGTTTTAATGGGATTTCCTTTTTACTATTGCCTTTTGGTGTTTGTTATTGTTATTGCTACATTATTATTATTATCATTATTATTACCATCATCATCATCATACATAACTGATGCTGATTTTTGTGGGTTTATTTTATAGCTTGGAATTTTGCTAAGGCAATTGTTTTTGTATCTTTGTTGATTCCCTAGGATTTTTAAAGGAAATTATTGTGTCAGCAATAAATAGGATAGTTTTATCTCTTCTTTGCCTTTTTTATGACTTGAACTCCTTTATTTTATCCTATTTCTATTGATCATATTTCTACTGTTTTAGGAAATAATAGCAGGGAGATAGGCTGCACTTGCTTTGTTCCTGAATTTATTGATAAAGCTTCTATTATATCCCTATTGTACATGATGCTTGCTCTTTGTTTAAGATAATTTTTTATTATATTTTTAAAAAATATCTTTATGGGTCTGCTTACACTTTGTAGGGTTTACTTCATTTATTTTTTTTTATCAAGAAATGGGCGCTGTACTATGTCAATGGCTTTTTCTGCATCTTTTGAGATTATCGTGTGGTTAAGCTTCTTGGTGTGTTGGCCTATAGAGACATCTGTAACTGCTCTAGTTCTGGGACATAATTCCTCTTTTAGCACATTTTAGATGAATGAGGCTGGAAGAAACTGTCTAGTATTCTATCTTGTTGATAATGGGAGCCAGAAGTCTAAGTTTGATTCTTTGCTGAAAATCAGATATAATGGCATAGCCTCCAGGCTACATGTGGTCTTCTAGGTCCTTGGGTGTGGCCTTTTGACTGAGTCCAAGTTTTATAAATCCTTTTATTAAGGGGATTTGTTCTGTGAAGTTTGGATTCAGTCAAAGGTCTGTACTTGAGGACACGTACCACATGTGGCCTTGAGGCCATAGGTTCCCCATCCCTGGTGTAAGGCATGGGTTCTTAATATTTTATTGGCCATGGAGCTTTTTGTTGGTCTAGTGAAGCCTATGAACTACTTCTCTAAATAATTATTTTAAATGCATATAATTAGTTAATAATGAGTTCATAGATTCCAAGTCAGGAATACCTGACTTAAAGTATTCCCCTCATCTCCTATGTTAGTAATGCTACCAAAAAGTGTCAAATTAGCATGACTTTTATAAAATTCATGCTAGATCCTTGCGATTATCATTTCCCTTTCTAAGTATTCACAAATCTTCTGTTCACTAATCTATACTAGAATTTTCTAGGGATTGATGCTAAGCCATCAGAGTACAGTTTTTGGTATTTTTCTTGTATCTTTTTCTTTAAATTGAGACATTATTCTGTTTTAATTTTCTTAGTACTTGTTCCATTCTTTATAATTTCTCACAAATTACTGATAATGGTTCTAAAGTTCTATATGTAACTTATTTCATGCCTTCAGACATAATTTGTCTACAACAGAGAGATTAACTCATTTGAAATGGATAGGGTGCTCTTATATGGTTTCCTCATCTGTCTTAACTTTCTTTCCCTCTCAAAGATGTTTATCCTTTCATTTCCAATATGGGTATTATTGTACTTGATAGAGTTGAAAGAAAAGAAGGGTCAAATATCCCTGCTTTCTCTCTGTCATCTGTTGTCATTACATCATCTGCTTCAAGAAGTTGAGCCATCATCTTCTTTTCTTCTCCTCTTATTATACTTGAAAGGCCCTTTTCAGAACCACAACAAAAAGAGCAAAATGATCCATCTTACCATGAAAAAAAAAATGAATGAGAAAAGTCATCTCTTTTTCTTTCATTGGAGATATGGAGGACAATGGGATGGAACATTCCAAATATTCTCGGACTCAGGCATACTGAATCTCTTTTCTTCCTTTTTCTATTTATTGTTTGTTACAAGGAATGGCTTAATGGCAAGGGGAGGAGGAAAAGATTTGTTTGGAAATGAAACTGATATGTCAAAAAGATGTCAATAAAAATACAAATTAAAGCCCTTTTCATTGCACTTAGCACCTTTAAAAGCACAAATTCAGCATGAGCTATTTTGTGATATTATAAATGAAACCATGTACCTCTCTACCTAGCCTTACATTAAACCTTATATCACAATTAATTGTGATAATGTCTTCCTAATAAATTAAAAGTTCCATGAGAAAAAGAATAATGTAGTTATTCTTTAAAGTTTCTATGTTCTTAGCAAAGTTTTTTTTTTACTCAAAGGAGGTAGTTAATAAATGTTTATTGAATAAATGAATAATATTCATGTGAAAACAAAGGATCACTGGAACAAAGGATTTAGACTGGAAGGAATGCTTTTCCCTGGGAAACCTTCCCCAGTAAAAGGGGATAGAATTTAGTTGTAGAGTTTCTGATACATAGCTTTTGGGATGAACCTGTAGGATATATCATCAATCAAATCCCCTCTAAAACATACTCTATATCCTGGGTCCTGGACAGAGAATAGCTGTGGGCCACATCACCACAACAGAGCCACTTCAAGGATTTCTAAGTTTTCCTAGCTGTTTGCTCCCATGTTCCTCTTATATACTGAAAAAGCCTCAGAAAAAGATGTATCCTTCTGACAATGATAAACTAGAACTAAAAACAGTGTAAAACAAGTTAACAGTTCTTCCCCAACTCAGGTATAAAGGAGACTCTGAAGCTATAATCTCTGTTCCTCTTCCCTTCACTTGTTCTAACATATAGGTCTATGTCACACCTTTGTGTGAGACTTTGATTTTCCTTTTCCCCTTCCATCATTTTTACCTAAAGGTCCCTACAAGAAAGTTCCCTATCTAGTCAAGTCAGTCTCCTTTTCCCCATGTTCTTTTTTCGTTGTATCTGTTAGATTGTTTTATCAGAATTTTACTTTTGAACCTCTAGTTCTTTGAGGTTTTGGATCATGAGATAATGCTTATCTTTTCCATTTTCATAGACATCTGGGGAACCAGGCTTGTCTTAATTATGTGAATTGTACCATTCATTCTCTGCTCTGTTCCCATTGACTCCTAAAGGCTTATGCTTCTATAGTAATCCCAAATGAGTGATGCCTTTGCCATGTCAGAGATGGAGAAAGCAAAGAGGGAAGATGTTTTTTGTGCATATGTTATCAACAAGTCTTCAGGTCAAAAAAAAGCCAAAAATGAAGGAAATTAATCATAAGTATGCTCATCCAGGGGTCAGCAGAATAGTGAGACAAAGAAGTATGCATTAGCAAGAACAGAATATAAAAGTTAGACAAGGGTTATAGAGTCTGCTGAGAAAACACATAGTGATTTGAAGTCTTGCCTCCTTTTCTGGAGCAACGTATTGTGTTGAACCCTGTCCTTCCTCTCCCCTATCCCATCTATTCCATTGAACACAGCTTGGTGTTTTACAGAGGTCATTATTTCTCAACAGGTAATCCACAAAGTTCTTCCAGCTGTACTGAAGCAGGCCCTTAAAGTGTGGATTGAATAGTATATTTATTACATTGTTTAATGACTATGTTTGTGACATGCATTAATGTTGTACCTATAATAGAGATCTCATTGATATCTCAGAGAAGTAGTGTGATTTTTCTCATTAGTTTAGATTAGAATTTTGGTATTGCTTGGTTTTGCTTTAAGGGGACTGTTCTATTTTTATAGGAAATAGTGAGAATAGATAGCCCAGTTGAAAGGGTTTATGAACCAAAAGTACTTGATGACCACTGATTTAAGTTATATTCACCCAACTGCCTAAGTAATGGAGAACCCTCTTTTTGTACAAATGGAGAGATATTTTTCCACAGCAGAGATACTCAGGTGGAACTAGAAGTCAATGAAATCTCTAGTGGTTCAGAGAGGCTTAGAAAATTCAAAGAGTGGAAAGGTGAAAAAATGTGATAGAAGTACACAGGAAGCATACTTCGCATTGCAAAGAAAAAAAAATTATGACAAAATAAAATAGGTATCTGTGTGAGAAACCAACCTGTTTATCTGTCTTTGGCAACATTATCACTATAGATCAACAATTCTATCTATTGGAGTAGGGAAGCATGTATAAATATGTCTCTGCAACTCCATCCTCATATCCTTCTAGGAAAAAGCGGTCTTGGAAAATGAGAATTGGGAAGCAAGCAGTGGACCATGTGAAAGGAAGGAAAAAAAAATTACATTTATAAACTACCTATTGTTTGCCAAATACTGAGCTAAGCATCTTACAGATAATGTCTCATTTGATCTTCATAACAATCTTGGGAAGTGGGTACTATTGTTATTCCCATTTTACACTTGAGAAAACTGAGGTAGACAGAGGTGAAGTGACTTGTCAGGTTCATACAATTAAAAACTTGGAGGCTGGATTTGAACTTAGGTCTTCCTGCCTCCAGGCCCAGGAATTTTTTTGGTCTGGGTCTGCAATTGCATTAGTATTAAGAACTCCAAGTATGTAAATTCCCTCCAGTAATGCAGATTCTCAGTTTGCCTGTAAATCATAGTCTTTGAAAGTTGTTTGGGACACTAGGAGATCAAGTGACATCTGATTTTTCATTTGTTTGTTTTACAGACCTAGTACATGTCAGAGGCAGGAATTGAACCCAGTTGTCACCTCTCAACCTAGCCCTCTAGTGAGCATATCATGCTGTTTTTCATAGCACACACGAAATAGCTGTGGGATCATGCTTGGAGATGATTGTTAGAATGTGTAAGATGTGATTTCCTTTCCAAACCTAAAAAGGATCCAAAGACAAAACTAATGTGAGACTTGGTCCAAGTTTTACAGAATTAATGAATGAGTACTTATTAAGCACTTACTATCTGTCTGGTACTGTGTTAAGCCTTTGGGATAAAAATATAAGCAAGCAAAGAAGATGCTTTCCTCAAGAAGCTTATATTCTAATGAGGAAAGACAACATATAAAGGGGAATTAGATATGGGTAGGGCAAGCAGGTCATGTACTTTGGAAATGGGAAGTAGTGGGCAGGCCTAGTTTTGGCAAGAGAAAACAAAAATTTCACCTATCAGAGCTTAGTTATCTTAGGGAGAAAGAGAAGAAAAAAAAGAAAGGGATGAAGAAAGAAAGAAAAAAAGAATGAAGAAAAAGAAGAAGGAAGGAAGGAAGAGAAAGGAAGGAAGGAAAAAATAAAGAAAGGAAAGAAGGAAGAAAGAAAGAAAGGAAAGAAGGAAGAAAAAAGAAAGAAGGAAAAAAAGAAAGAAAGAAAGAAAGAAAGAAAGAAAGAAAGAAAGAAAGAAAGAAAGAAAGAAAGAAAAAGAAAGAAAGAAAGAGGAAGCAAAGAAGGGAGGGAGGGGGGAAGGAGGGAAGGAAAAACATTTATTAAGTGGTTACTATGTACAAAGTACTGTTTTAAGTGGATACAGCTAGAAAAGCAAGACAGTCTGCAACTTCAGGGAGCTCACATTCGAATGAGAAAAGACATGGAGGGTGGAAGTATTTCCTCCATGAAGATATCATCCTGAACTCTATGGGTATTGAGTAGAAGGGTTGGTACCAGGAAGATGAAAGAGCAGGACTGAAGACTTGTGGAGACTAGGGAATGATGTTGTAGCCACATTTTGTGTTCCTGCCACCCTTATCTAGACACTGTTCTGTGTGCTCACCTACCTCTAATTATTTTGTCCTGGTTAAAAACATGCCAAGTTATACCTTGGGAGCAAGCTGTGGAACAGGCCAGAGGGAGATACTGGGGAGGAGGAAAGGGGGACATGATGAGAAGATTTTTTTTTGTTGATCTTTCTAATATATAACCAGATTCAATTGGAAGTAGCTGGAGGACAGAAAGCTAGAGAGGAAATTGAACACATTCTCTTTCATTTCTCTTTTGATGCCAAGTGACATCTTGCTATTTTGCTCTTGGTCAGATAGAAGTAGTTCTCTCTCTCTCTCTCTCTCTCTCTCTCTCTCTCCCTCTCTCTCTCTCCTCATCCAGGTAAACAAGGATAGCATTCCAAATGCTATCTCTTTTTCTCTCTCTTTCTTGGACCAGTGACTCAGGTACATTACATGTCCTCCCTTACTTTTATTTTTCTTTTCTCCCTTTCTTTTTCTTCTCGTGGGTTTGGAACTGGGAATCTACAAGAGTTTTTTTATTAAACCCAGTGGGAAAAATAATGATCCGTAATGGACACCCTTATTCTTTGTATAACTGAATGTATATGTGTATTTTAGAGCTTTTGAAACATTTGTATTCTGAATACATAGTAGTCCAAAGGATAAATCTCTAGCCTTGGAGTTAAGTGTTAGGAAATCAATAACTACTGATCCAAAAGCTTACTTTCCCAACACTATGGAATTATATGCATTTTCCCAACTCCTTTTCAAAACATTAGTAATCTTTCTAAAATACTACTTTCAATTCATAGCTTTTTGTCCAAAATCCTATAATGACTGAACTCAAAATCTAAATTCTTTTCCCTGCCTTTCCCAACATGACACAGTGCCTTAACTTGGTGCCTGACACAAAGCAGGCACCTAATAAGCGCTTAGTGACTTATTGATTTGCCCACCATAATTCAACTCACTGACCTATCCAGTCTTGCATCCCCTATTTTCAAATATGAAACTGCCATTGTCATAAAACCAACCTCTTTACTGTCACTGCCCACTGACATGATTGTTCCTGCCTCTACTTTCCTCTTTGCTTTTCTATTCCTCCTTCAAGACCCAGCGTATGTTTTTCTTCTTTTGTGAACCTTTTCTTAACAATGCCAAGCAAAATTGAGCATCATCTTCTCTTTCTTCTTTTGTCCTGTTCCTTCTTGACTATTCTGAGCACTTTGCACCTTAACATGTGCTATCCTGTTCTCTAATTTTCAGAGCCTTGCAATTTAGCACTTTATTATTTCAGTACATGACTTCTTGAAAATCTTGTTCACTGTTTTATTTTTACTAGGCTTGTCTCCCCAAATTATGATGGTTGATATTTACATAGTTTTCTTTCTTAAACTTTCATAGGACTTTGCATATTTGAACTCATTCAATCCTTAGGTAGAACAAGTAATATTAGTCCCATTTCACAGATAGGTAAATTGAGGCTGGCAAAGACTACGTGCCTTAGAGATGCTCATTTAGCTATGAATATTTGCAAGCAGAATTTAAACATAGGCCTCAGCTGCTTCCAAGTCTTGTCATTTTTTTCCCCATAGCATAGTAACAATAGATTATAGTCAATTAATCAAGGGCCTGATATAGTTACAGACATAAATATAGATATATACACACATACACAGACATATAAATACACACATATATACATATATCACACACATATACATAAACACACATACATGTGTCTCTATAATGTGATATAATATGTATGTGTGTATGTACATGTGTGGGTTTTTAATATGTATATTATACATACACATATGCATGAATATATACATTTGTGTATCTATTAAAGCTTAAAGTGCATTGAAACTTTGGGAATGTGCATATATATATATATACACATATATATACACACACATATATATGTGTATATATATATATATATGTCTGCATGTATATCTGTAGTGGCAAGTAGAACGTTGTGCTAAATAAATCCTTGTAGTCTAATTTAAGTATGAGCTTTGATATTCTTACCTGTAGCGTGGTTTGTTTGAGGTTCTTCCAAATTACTCTTCAGCCCCAAGCCATACGAAAACAATCTGTATGCTTGAAAAATTAAGGAAATGCCAGCAATTTCCTTTGAATTTGATTTCTCAAGATTACCAGTACACTTTAGCACATTCATGAAGATCCATTTAATTATCTGAAAACTCAGATAAACTTGAAATGCTTATCTGAACCTGAAACCAAACTCCCAATCTACTGATGTTTGCTTATCCAGAACAACGGAACATCTAAAATGATACACTGGGGAAAATTATGGTGATTGAGTAGTATCTATAATGCTCTCAAATAAGGTTGTAATGCCATCTGTCTTTAAGTTGTTAAGGAAAAAAATTGATTCATTTACCAAACCCAAAAGGCATATCTTCTCACTCATTTATAACTGAGGATATTATATAAGAGTAACTTTCAGCACTCTAGCTGCTAATTAGACTCCAGCTATTAAAACCCTGGATTTCTTATTTTTTTTCCATGATACTCTATTTAACTTCAGTTGTGGTATGGATGAGGTAACACATATGAGTAATCTTTCTTTATACAAGGTATCCCAAAAATCTCAGTGCAGTTTTAAACTATTTGAACTTCAAGTTAAAAATTATGCTTAAAACTGCACTAAAAAATAAATTAAACATAAAGCTATAATAGCACAAAACTATCCTAAGACTTTTGGGATCTCCTGTATTTTGTTCCTTTGATAGAGTCAAACAAAGGAGATCCTGCTTCTCTCATTTGATGGAAAATGTGTCCGTCATTTGACTGATGTATTTACCAGTGAAGATTGGTTTTTACAGTCTTCAGTGCCAGAACATGACCTGGCATGCAGTAGCTTCTTAAAAAATACTTGCTGACTGATTGTTCAGACAGTTGTCATGAAGTCTTTTCTGTTTAAAACGTTTCTGCTGGTGGCAATGATTTGACTGCCATTATTTCGGATTGATTTTGTAACTGGTATAAGAGAAAGAAATTATTCTTCATTCTTTCAACAAATATTTTCTTATTGAGAACATACCTGAAGCAAGATAATGTGATAGATGCTATGGTTGTCAAGGCAACAAGCATTTATCAAGTGCTTTCTATGTGTCAGGCATTGTACTAAACACTAAAGATACAAAGGAAGGCAAAAAAAAAAGGACCTGCCTTCAAAGAGCTCACATTCAAATAGTATACAAAGATATATAAGACAGGGATGGTCCCTTCCAGGAGTTTACGATCTGGTTGTATGTAGAAAATGTCTACAATTAACTGAAATGCAAAGAAATAATAACCTGTTCTCTGAAAGTCACAGATAAGAGTTTTATGAAAGCTCATTGGAATGAATGATCATTTCCAACTGAGATAACCAGAGAAGGTTTTATAAAGAACTTTGGATTTGAAGTGGGCTTTGAAGGATGGGTAGGATGTCAATAATACCAGAAAAGAAAGTTCATTTGAGAAAAGCAAACAGCATGACCAAAACAGCTCAAAAGTTTAAGTTATTTGGGAGCCAGCAAGTAGAGCAACTGAGCTGAATAGGATAGTGTCTTTAAGGGAGTATTGAGAAATTAGATTGAAAAGATAGGTGATTGATTTGAACAGCCTAATGCTCTATAATCATTTAATTTATTTTTTTAAGAAATCTAAATAGGTTATTTAGCAAATAGAATACTTCAAAAAGGGGCATTCCATGGGGCAGCTGGGTGGTACAGTGAATAGAGCTCTGACCTTGGAGTCAGGAGGACCTGAGTTCAAATCCAGCCTCATATACTTAATACTTACTACCTGTGTGACCCTGAGCAAGTCGCTTAACCCTGATTGCCTCACCAAAAAATAAGGGGATTCTGCCACATTAAAATAACTTTCTCACATATACATTTTTTCAGAAAGCATATATATCTATATCTACATAGATATAGATTTATATACTTTCTGAAAAAAATTCATATAGGGAAAGTATGAACAGTACTTTGGCCATTAAGTATTTTCACATGAGCAAACTGTGTACAACAATGAGTTTGAAAAACAGATTTTAGTTCATTGTATATATGGGTACCAGACCAGGAAACCTCAAATTTAAGCCCCTCCTTTCTATCCAGGGTGGTGCCAGGGGGTAAAGTCCAGACAGCATTGGTGTTCCCTCTCAGCTATCCCACCTAAGACTTTGGGAGGGAAAATGACACAGAGACCAGGAGGACAAGTTCAACCACTTTCAACAAAAATATGATTTCCACAGTGGGAGCCCAATCCAAGGCCACTAGAGGTGAATGTAGTAATTCTTAGTTGAGGACCTATAGCTCAGTGTGACTTGTTTCACACCTCTGTTCCCACTTGAGGTCTTAGATTGAGGGACTGAAGTAACATTAAGTCTACCAGTTGCAAAGCCAAGAGAATTTGAAAAGAAATGGCAAGGTAGAGGACTTTGGCCAGCCACACTCAGGGGAGAGGTTAAATACATGAGAAAACAGAAGAAAACACTGAAATATGATGAAGAAATACTATGTTGAGAGAATTACAAAATAAAATCCCTGAAGAAGAAAATAGTCTTTAATAATTAAAAGTTGAATTATGTGATGATCAACTATGATCAACTTATCTCTTTTCAGCAATACAATGATCCAAGACAATTCCAAAAGACTCACGATGGAAAATGTTATCAGCATCCAGAAAAAGACCTATGGAATCTAAATGCAGACGGAAGCAAACTATTTTCACTTTTGTTTTGTTTTTGGTTTTGTTTTTGGTGGGCTTTTCCTTTTTGTTCTGTTTCTTTTTTCACAACATGACTAATGGGGAAATATATTTAACATGATTGCACATGTATGACAAATCAGATTGCTTGCTGTCTTGGGGAGAGGGAAGGGGCAGAGAGAGGGAGAAAAATGTGGAGCTCAAAATCTTATCAAAAATGAATGTTGAAAACTGTCTTTACATGTAATTGGAAAAAAATACTACTTACAAAAAAAATACAATTTGAATTCTAGAAAGACAGAATGGAGACCACAAAGATTCCAAAAGTAGATGAAAGAAATTAAGTAACAACTAAAAAATGAAATTAGCACCCCAAAGGAATACCTTGAAAGGAAAATAAAGAGCTTAAAACAGAAGATGGAAACCTTTATGCAAATTGTTGGCAAACAAAAGGGAATGTAACAGAAAGAAGCTGAAAGGGAAAGGAGGAAAAAAAGTATGACTAGACAAGACCATGAGTACTCTATTAAATGAAATTGGTTTAAAAAAATTTGCTTGGAACTATTGGGAAAAGTGAAAACAGAACAAAAATCAATTAATTGATTCAATTATCAATCTATTAATCAAACATACAATTAGGAAAATATAGAAAATAAATCCATTAAATCCCCCAAATAAGCACAAAAATAGACAAAGAAGAGATAAAATCGAAAAGAACATCAGAAGAGTTAGGTGGCATAGTAGATAGAGCACCAGTCCTGAAGCCTGGAGGATCTGAGTTCAAATCTGGCCTCAGACCAAATACTTGTCACTTTACTAACTGTGTGACCTTGGGCAAGTCACTTAACTCCAATTATCTAAAAAAAATCAAAAGAACAAATGAACTATTGAGTGGATAAATAAAACTAAGCCTTTTGATAAGTTAAAAAAAATACACTGACTAATGAGACAGAGAGAAAGAATAAAATTACAAGAATGAAAAATGAAAAATATGAAACAAGGGAATACACAAAATATAAAGAAATAAAAACATAAATATATTGTTGGAAATTGCTTTATCCTGTTATGTGCAAACACAAAAACTTTCATGTACTGGATAAATAATTTCAAACCATAATTAACAATATAAACAAGAAATTTAAAAAAATATATAAATAACTCAATCTAAGGACAGTTTTGAACAAGTATAAATTACCTCATAGAAAGCCCTCCACCTGGATGGACTTATAAGTCATTTCTATAAAATATTTAAAATCCAGTGAGCTCTAATCTAACATTATAAATTGCAAAAAAAATAAAAGAGACAAGATGAACGTTATCAATATACTGATGAGATAAATGTGGTCATGATAAGAAACAGGAAACATAGTTCAGAAAAAAAAACACAAAAATTATAGACTAATAGAAAATAATACAATACAAAAATTAACAAAATATTAGCAAAGATGTTGACATAATATATTAAAATATTATTCAGTCAGATCAGGTCGGGTTTTTTAGTCAGGAATTCAAATAAACTATAAAAATTCATAGAAATAAATACTTTCTTCAATTTAATAAATAGCATCTCTATCTAAAACCAAGACCTAGCATCATTTTTAATGGCAAAACAGTGGAAGTCTTTCCAATAAGATGAGGTCAAGTAAGTTTGTCCATAGTGATCTTTATTATTTCATATAGTTCTATAAATGCTAGCTAGATCACTATAAGAAGAAACTCAGGGAAAACAGGGAATGAGGAGAAAAATCTATTTTATTTGTAGATATTATAATGGATTACTTAAAGAACATTAGAGATTCAATTAAAAATTGAAAATTTATTAACCAGTAAAGAAGTAGCATAAAAATAAACAAACAGAAGTTACACTTTTTACACTTATTACTAACACAACCTACCAGGAGAAAACAAAAAGAAATTCCACTCAAAACAACCCCAAAATAAATAAAATCATCAGTGACAATAGCCTACCAAAACATAGTCAGGACTTATCTGAATTTGAGGGGAAAAATAACTTTTGTAGAAAAAATGAAAACATAATTAAAAGAGATTCATTTTCATAATTGAGCAATGTCAATATATTAAAATTATGATACTTCATAAATTAGTGTATAGGTTAAGTTCCATAGCCATTAACTACCATTAAAGCACTAAAATGCTAAAAATCATGATACTTTAAAAATTAATTTACAGGCTTAGTGTTAATGAAATCAAACTATCAGTCAGCTATTCTATAGAACTAGACAGAATAATAATTAAATTGATGAGGAAGAATAAAATGTCAAGAACTTAACAGGGAATGAGAAAAGAATAAAAAAAAGTCAATATCAGTTTTTAGCTCAGAATCAGTCATTATCAAATTTATTTTGCATGAGTTTAAAAACAGAAAATTTGATCTATAGAGAGATTAGGCAATGTACTAGAAAAAACAATTGAATATAATAACCTAGTGTTGATAAGCCTAAGGATATAATAAGCCATAAGATCAACTCTCTGAAAATGTAAATGGTCAAAGTTTATGATCAGGAAGTTTTCTAAAGAAGAAATGCATGCTATTAACAATAACATGAACAATGTTCCAGATCAATAATAATAATAATAATAGAAAGACCAATTAAAATAACTCTGAGGTTCTGAGATTCATCCAACAAATTACTAAAGATAGAAGAAGAAAAGAGCAGATGCTGAAGCAACTGTAGGAAGACAGGCACATCAACGCACTGTTGACTAAGGTCAGAATTGGGCTAGATCTTGTAGCTAACAATTTAGAATTATACAAAAAAATAATCATTAAAGTTTATATACTTTCACAGTGTGTGCCTGGTAGGAAGTCAAGGGCAGAAAGAATATCTCATATACACCAAAATATTCAAAATAGCATCATGTCCAGCAGCAAAGAACTGGAAACAAAGTGGATGTTCATTTATTAGGGGATGATAAATAAAACATGACATATAATGCAATGGAATGTTCTTGTGTTGTCAGAAAAAATCATGAAAATCCAGAAAAAAATTGGAAAAAAATGTAAAATGGTGAGAGGGATGGAGAGTGAAATAAGCAGATCCAGAATAACTGGCTGATGTCCTCAAAAATAGAAAGAAAATAGCATGTAAACACTTCAGAACTCTGATCAATGAAACAACCGATCATGACTTCAGAGTACACATCCCCCCATCTCTCATAAGAGGAGTGTTACATCAGAGGCACAATATGAGACATACTTTTTCAGATGTGGCCAATATGTTAATTTATCATGAGGATTCTGTTGGATGTGAAAGAAGTGAGATGTGATAGTGATTTATGTAAACACATAAATATATATTTTTAATCTGATCCCCCTTCACAATCATGCATGTGAACTCTCTAATGCTGTGCTTTCCTGCTTCATCTGTACACTGTTAGAAGGGGGAAGGGAAGGAGTAGGAGAATCAGGGAAGGATGAAGTATTTATGCAATTTCTATTATGTGCCAGGCACTAACCTAATTACTTTTTGCAAATACTGTCTCATTTGATCTTCACAACAACCCTATAAGGTAGAAGATATTATTAGCGCCCCCCCCCCCATTTTAGACAGTTGAGGAAATTAAAGCAAACAGAGATTAAGTGACTTACCCAGGGTCATATAGCTAGTAAATGTCTGAGGACAGATTTGAACTCCAATATTCCTGACTTCAGACCCAGTCTACAACTATATGATATCAAAAGGGAGGACCTGGGGTATTCAAGATCTAGATACCACAACCACCTGGGTTTCCCTAAGGTTTAGGTATGTACTCCTAGTACTTCCTCTATATAAATTCATAATGTCTGTGAATGATTGTTTGCTCTCCCAACATTCTGATGGGGGAGCACAAAATTAAGCAGCATTATATAAGCAGATAGAGCAACGAACTTTGTAAAAATGATCTGGGTTAAAATTCTGCCTCAGATATTTAGTGACCTTGTGCAACTCAGCCTCCTGAATCTTCCTTTTTTTCATGTGCAATATGAAAATAAAAGTGGCACCTACCTCACACCATGATGTTTTAAGAATCAAATGATTCAAATTTACAATGTTTTTTTTTCAAACTTTAAGGTACTCTATAAATATGAACTATTATTATTTTACTGGATTTGGAGTAAGAGGACCTGGGTTCACATCCTTATCTTGGTTGCTTACTCCTTACTCTCTCACTTTGGACAAGACACTGGATCTCTCGTGTTCGATATCCTTACTTGTAAATTGAGGCATTTGTATTTAATGATTTCCAAGTTTCTTTCTAGTTCTAACTCTTTTTATGATCCATTCCTAAAGGAGACCAAAGTCACCTCCATGAATGATCCAAGTCTTTCACTCCCAATGTACAGCAGTTAAGGCCAACAGTCAATTAATGGTCTCTGTCTCCAGCTGACATAGGATTTAAAACTAGAAGTGACCTTAGAGGTCATTTCATTCAACCCCCTCATTTTATAAGATGAGGAAAACTGAGAATCATAGAGAGATTAAGTACTTTCCCATATACTTGGACATCATAGCAGTATTTTAGAATTTCATTTTATTTAACCTCTCATGTACTTTGAAATGGTCAGTCACTATGTTTATTGCATTTTGTCAGGCCACAGACCACTATCAGAAGTTCTCCGCATTCTCCCTTCAGTAGCTGCTTCTGCTATAGTTTTATCCTGCCAGAGACTGAAGTAGGACTGTGTAGCTAGGGAGGAGGTCTCTCATTTATGCCTCTCTCCAGCTGAGCCAGCAAGAGATGAGAAAAGTCTATCTCAGCTGGAAATGGTCTCTTGCCTGTCCTATATTAACCTCCCTCCTGCTTTATGTCGACTATGATTTGCATGTGCAAAGTGGTGTCAATTCTGTTAGCCCACTAGGGTAACATTTATTAAATTATCCTTTCCTTCATATGGGAAAATGATTCTACTGACCCACTGTAAGTAAATGTGTCCCTTGATTTTCCTTCTTAATTTTTTTCTTTCTTTTTTGTCCACCAGTAGGTATGTGGAGATAGCACTGGTGGAGTGAGAGGAGCACTGGGCTAGTAGCCAAGAAACCAGGGTTCTTGGCCCAGGTCTGCCTCTACCTTGCAATGTGACTTTAGGTGGTTCATTTAACCTCCTTTGCATCTTGATTTCCTCGTCTGAAAATTAGGGAGTTAACCAAGATAGTCTCTAGAGCCCTTTCTAGTTCTAAAGTAGTAACATTTCCACATAATTTTTTATCATATCCACATAATTACACATGGCTTTAGGAGGACCACTCTGACCTCTTCAGGCCTCTGTTTTCTGAGAGTTGGAGTAGATATCCTCTAAAGCATGCCTTTCCCAAGGCAGCTAGGTAGCACAGTGGATAGAGTGCAGGGCCTGTAATCAGGAAGATTTGCCTTCCTGAATTCAAATCTGACCTCAGATGCTTACTAGCTGTGTGACCTTGGGAAAGTGACTTAACCCTGTTTGCCTTAGTTTTCTCATTTGTAAAATGAGCTGGAGAAGGAAATAGCAAGCCATTCCCAGTATCTTTGCCCAAAAAACTCAAATGGAGTCATGAAGAGGTGGGCTGAAGGACTGTATAATTGAAAGGTCCTTTGCAGCTCTAAATCCTAAAACCTCTGATCCTCTCTAACTTGTGTTAATGACACATACCTGTGCATGGGGTGCATGCAGTCTATGACAATGGTACACAGTAAGAGTATCCGATCTCCCTAGGGATTGAATCTCTACATATAGCCTGATTAACCTCTTGTTATCATCCAGTGATCCCTGGCTAGGATGTCCCCATTTATCTCCTGAAAATTATCTCCCCAAACTCAAATGATGCTCATTTACTTTGTTCTAAAATGAAACAAAATGTTGTATGTGTCCACACCAAAAAATCAGGGAATTCCCTGCTAAGTCAAAATGCCAGGGGTGTTCATTATATGATTCTTTTCATGGATAGAACTATGGATTTAGTGCCATAGAACCTTAGAGATCATCTAATCCATTTCCATCATTTTACAGATGAGGAAACTGAGGCCCTGAGAGATAAATAACTTGCCCAAGGTCGAGAGCAGCTCTTTGTAATGACTGGCAGAAACACCCAAGTTATCCTACTTCAAATCCAGTATCCTTTCCACTATACCACACTGCCTGCCACTAAATGTAGTGGAAGCAATTCCCCTTCTCCCAATTTTCACTCTCTGATTATCTAAGGTAAAGCCAAAACATAGCTTATTCACTTGGTAAGGTCTGGCGAATGATATGTGAAATGATTAGAGGTCTTTGGGAAGAAAAGTACTTTGTTACAACACCCAAGAGCTCTGGCTGACTACTAGTGTACTTGCAACTTACTCTAGAAATGTTTTATTTTGGAGGAAATTCCCTTGGAAGGCAATGGAGCGATGATGGCTGCACAGCTGGCTGTTTTGTACCACAAAACAAAAGGGGTCAATCATAAAGTGATGGCAATTGGGGCGGGGGAAGAACACCTCTTAGGTGTGAAGTACATGCCTTGAGACTGCCTATAGGATTGTCCCCCAGGGTCTAGTTTCTGTGACTTAAATTGCATAAAAAATAAGAGAGACAAAGGAAAAAAACATATCACTGGGGAAAGGAGGTAGCCTTGGTGAAATAAAGAAAACATTCTCTGATTAAATGCAGCAATACTATGCATCAAAAGCATCATTAGCTGTTGGGCTTCAGGACTTTTTAATAAGGAATCAAAGACCAAAATGAGAATAATTTAGAATCTATTATTCAGCAAGCAAGAGGGAGTAATGATAATCATACCAAATGAGGCCAAAATAAAGGATTAAGAAAAGGTATTTAAAAGCGTATGAGAATAAAATATACAAATTTAAACCAAGGCAAGCTAATACCGCAGCCCAGTGGCTCTACACTAAACAGAGATGCACAAATGCCAAATTCAGCTCTGGAAAATTGCACCTGTCTTAAAAATAAAGCCTTTTGGTTGCTTTCTGAGCTTACATTCCATTATCTTAGAAATGACTAATTATTTAACCATGTTTGTGCTAAACCTGGGCAGTTTGCCAATTCTGTATGGTTTTCTTTCTTTCTTTCTTTCTTTCTTTCTTTCTTTCTTTCTTTCTTTCTTTCTTTCTTTCTTTCTTTCTTTCTTTCTTTCTTTTTTTTTAAATTTGCCCCAGAAAGGCATAGCACAGGAGAAATGCATGTTTGATAGGACTTTTCCTATTGAACATTGTGGGTGTCAAGAAAACACCTATATCCAGGTAGTCTGTTTTTTTGTATGAAGATAGCACACAGGCATCCATGAGGAAGTCCCTCTACTCTGACAATCTCCAAATACCACTTTGAAGAGTAAGCCTTCTTAAGGATCTGTGACAGATGAATGGGGCTATAATATTGCTTTGTTTTCTAGCAATATAGAGAAAACAAATCACGTCAGAAATCCTGGGTATCAATAATGCTTCTTTCTCAAAGGAGGAACCCATTCCTAATGGGGAGATAATTCTCCAACTCCAAAGGCAATGGCGACCTCAAGGTGACTCACTCCCCCACCTGAACCCAGAGCAATTTCTCCCTCCACTGCTCCTGCTAGACATTAGCTGTAGTCATCCTCCTCAGAGTGACATTAATAGTTTTGAAGGCAGTATGCTGGGTTTGCCTCCTCCCCCTGTCCCCTCCCCTGAAGCTCATTAACTTGTGTCTACCCTCCAGCAGTATTGGAAGCATTCATTAAATTCAATGTAAAAAGTTCTTAAAACTCACCAGATTAAGGGTAAAGAGAATGCTAAAAATAAGAAAATTACTGGACCAAGAGCAATGTAATGATTCACATACTAGAGTGATGGCCAGAAATATGGAGGAACTCTTCATTTCTATGATTATCACAATGGTTAATTAAAATATTTTGAGCACTTATTTTGTTCCAACTGCTGTTCTATGCACTGTGTTGAAACTGATGAAAATGACATACCCTGTGACCTCCATAGACTTACATTCCCTTTCATGGTAAACCCAGGCAAACCTAACAAAACTTAGAGAATATGGAAGAATACTATATAAACAAAAAACTTTATTCTCTCCTCTGCCCTCAGGGAAGTGCAGCACTGTATATACAGGTATACTTGTATACCTGTATATACACCATTGTATATAAAGGGAAGATAATACTCCCAAAGTCTGGATTGAAATCAGTAAGTCAATCAACCAACCACTAATCAATTTTTTAAACTCTGGCTATATGGACTAGATTTACAAATACAAAAGTAAAACCCCTGAACTTAAGATGACAAGTCCTACTGGGGTGTAAGACATGTATACAGATAAGTAAACACAATATTTGTACAAAATAAACACATAGTGATTTGGGGATGAGGCCTTTAGCAAATGGAAGATCCAGAAAGCCCTCTGTAAAGTGGTAGTAGTTGAACATAGCCTTGAAGGGAGCTGAGATAGGGAGGTACAGAATTCGAGGAGTGGGGAAGCTGTCCAAAAATCACAAAAGTGGGAGAGGGAATGTCATATACAAGAGACAAGAAATGGGCTAGTTTGGCTGGAGCACAGACTGTCTGAGTAGTAGAAATAGGTAATCATCTAAAAAAGGATAGGTTGGAGCCAGCTTGTGAAGGGATTTAAATGCCACAGAGAGGAACTTTAATTTTATCCTAGAATCAGTGGAGATCCATTGATTCTACCAGAGCAGGGAAGAAAACTTGAGCCTTAAGAATAATCATTTGGCAGCTTTTTGTTTGTTTGTTTGTTTGGCTGGTTGGTTGTTTCAGTTGTGTCTGACTCATTGTGACCCCATTTAGGGTTTTCTTAACAAAGAGACTGGAGTTGTTTGCCATTTCCTTCTCCAGTTCATTTTACAGATGGGGAAATTGAGGCAAACAGGGTTAAGCAACTTGCCCAGGATTACACAGCTAATAAGTGTTTGAGGCCACATTTTAACTCAAAACTTCCTAACTCCAAGTTTGGTACTCTACCCACTGTTTCACTTATATGGAGGATAAATGAGAGTGGAGATACTGAATGGATGAAGACCTTGGTAGTGTAGATGAGAGATAATGAGAACCTAAAATAGGGTTGTCACAGGCTAAGTAGGAAAAAATGGAACAGATACAAGAGATGTATAGGAGGTAGAATGCTCAAGACTTGGCAAATGATTGAAAATGGGGACTGAGAGTGAAGAGTTGAGAAGCTAAGGCAAATCTGGGTTATAGGAAGGATGATGACTTCAACAGAAAAATGAAGGATTATATTCCATTTAGTTAAGGAAATATTAAACTAGACATGGTGATATTGCTAGGTAGAGGAAGACTTAAACTCCTCAATGAATTTCAGGGATCATTTAGGAGTTATTGGAGAGTCCTTGGATCTCTTTGTGGTTGTTTTGTGTTCAAGCAACCAGGAAATGATGTCAAGAACCTGAGTTTTTGTTTTCTTCTGATCCAATAAAATCTTGAGGGTTGCTTTTAAGTAAAAATTAGTCTAAATTGCAAATAGCCTGAGTTAAAATAGAGGATACATGAATGAAGGTGTAGGAAAATATGCAGAGTGTTTGGTATTCATGGGAGGCTATAAGACACCCTACTTGTGCCATGTTAATATATAGTCCTCATTCTCTGTATCAACTAGTAGAGGATGGCCCCTGACTATTTACTCAAAGCCACTTTCCATCTGGTGAAGGGAGCAATATTTTAACTCCTGCTCCTAATCAACTTTAATAGTTTTGTTTGCTTTTTTGTTTGTTTGTTTGTTTGTTTTGTTCTGTTTTGTTTTTTGGGGGTTTGTTTTGGTTTTTTTGTTTGTTTGTTTTTTTGTTTATCACCCCTGGAAGTAAAGGCTCAGGTTCTTGACAAAACTTCCTGGTTGCTTGAATACAAAACAGCCACTAGGAGATCCAAGCATTCTCTAATGTTTGCCTGGTGGGAAAGGATGAGCAACTGAGGCAAAGGATCCTCACTCACTTAAGTCAACTCCAGGTGTCCTTAATATGAGTGTGTGTGGATGGATAGATGATAGATGATAGATAGATAGATAGATAGATAGATAGATAGATAGATAGATAGATAGATAGATAGATAGATAGATGGATACATAGATATAAAGATAGATATATAGATTGATAGATGCACATATCTATATATTTCCTTATTGTATATCCTTCCCTTGCTATAAATAAATCTATCTCCTTCTATTAACTGTTGAATCACCACAGATGTTGTATTTCCTTCCAATACCATGCATAAACTACCAGGACACTGACCTGAGTCAAGCCCAATTCGGAACATAACTTCAAGGTTATCACACTGGGCTCAGTTTTCATTTTTTAAAGGTTCTATTTGACTCTAACAGTTTCGCAATTCTTGCTTTCAGTTAACGTCCAATGAACCAGAAAGTTTAATGCTTTTGGATGTACCAGTATCCACCATACAGGGGTGATTTTGTGATTTTACAGAAGTTACTTTGCAAAAGATGTTTATGTTCTTGGTTGAAGGCTTCTGACATATTTGTGTAGATCCCTTAGGAAATCGAAATTCACTCCTTTCACAGAGTTCTTCTTAGCTCCTGCCAACATTCATTAAGCTTTAGATGCCATGGGAGGTAATTTATTTCCCCAAGGTGGGGCAAAGAATAAAAACCACTAATCTCTTGGGGACTTTGAAAACAGTTTCAAAAAATCATCAAGTCCACAGAAATACTACTTTCCTTGACCACATTTACCAATGCTATACAACATTTATAATCTTTCCTTGTTCCCCAAACATTCAAATTTCCCTCCTATATATGAATGAAAGCCAAATAGAAAATAAGTGGAAAGAATAAGTAGGGTACTACTCTAAAAAGCTAGATGGTGCAATGAGTAAAGCATAGGACCTGGAATCAGGAAGACCTGATTTCAAATATGTCCTCAAAAATTTACTAGTTGTGTGAACCTTGGCAAGTTACTTAATCTCTACCTCCTTTAGTATCCTCATCTGCAAAATGGGGATGATAGCACCTACCTCCCAGGGTTGTTGTGAAGATCAAATGAAATAATATTTGTACAATACTCTGTCAACTTTAAAGCACTACATGAATGCTAGCTATTATTATTATTATCTACATGGCAGTCTTTCAAGTAATTGAAGGTAAGTATTATATATTTTATTAAATCTATTCTTCTGTAGGTTCAACACCCCTAGGTTCCAATCTTCTTATGACAAAAACTTAAGACGCTTGACCATCTTTCACCACTCTGGTTGCTCTACTCTGGACACTTATCATTCTCTTTTAATTCACTTTATAAACATTCAGATGATTATTAATCTCCAGAGCCATCACACAGACCTCCTGGACAACACTCCCAAGGTTTTTATTTATTTAAAATTCCCCAGTTCTCTCGCTGACCAAAACTGCCTGAATTTCTCCTGTCTAGAAATCAACTTCTCAATCATTTTTCACAAAAAATTGAATTATTTTCCAAGTTATTTTCATACCAGTGAAAGCTATTTTTACAAAGTAATTTCTAGCATTTTGTTTAATCTCAAAATTTAAAAAAAAATTGATAGTATAGGAAACCCAGTGTTGTCCATTGACCATTCCACAAACCTTCTATTACTCCATCATGCAGAACTAAACTGACCAATACATTCCCCATTTTGCATTGTATCTTTTCGGTAGATGGTCTCTGGACTGTTTTTTAATGGGCTGTCCTTGAGTGATGATGATGTTAATGGGATAATAGGCATATGAAACGAGTTGCTGTTTTTGGTGTGGTTTGTTTTGGTTTGTTTAGGAGACATGATGAGTATATGATAGGCTTTAACTTTAAAGCTAGAGCTCATGCAAGAGATAAGGAGGAAGGCAGACATGGGAAAGGACTAGGCCAGGATGCAAAATGGTAAGTACTTACAGAGTATATACATGGGCTGATATTCATATAGCAATATAGTTGATATTCATATATATACATATATATATAATTTCCACATATTTATGAATACATATATTTCCTTCCATTCATAGTATATCTCACTCCAGTTTAACAACAAATAAATAAAACTTATACATGCATAGTCTTACACATACATAATCCAGGAAAACAAATGTCCACATTGGTCATTATCAAAAACATACATTTCACTCCTTATTTTCAGTATTGATTTCTCCATTTTACTCCGTATTCATTGCTTCTCTGGCATAAAGTGAGTGGTGTATTTCATCTTCAGTCCATTTGATTCATGGTTTATCATTGAACTGATTAGAGTCTAAAGTCTTTCAAAGTAGTTTTTCTTTATAATGTTGTTGTCATTGTATAAATTGTTCTCCTATTTCTGATCATTTAGTTTTTCATGAATTCATAGAAGTCTTGTCATTTTCCCCTGAAACTGCCCACTTTGTCATTTCTTATGGCAAAATAATATTCCATTACATTCATATGCCCAAGTTTGTTTAGCTATTCACTAACAGGAAGACACCCCCTTAGTTTCCAATATTTGGCTACAATGAAAAGAGCTGCTGTAATCATTTCTGTACATAGACATCTTTTTTTTTTCCTCTTTGTAATCTTTGGATTATATGCCCGATAATGGTATAGATGGATCAAAGACATAGTTTTTTGAGGGGATATAGTTCCAAATTCCTTTCCACAATTTCTGAACAAATTCACATCTCCTAAAATAATATTCTTTTTTAAAATTAATTTATTTTGAATTATCAATAGTCACTTCCATAAACTTTTGAGTTTTAAATTTTTACCCCTCCCTCCCCACCTCCTTCCCCAAGATGGCACACAATCTGATATAAACTATACATATACATTCCTATTAAACATATCTTCACATTGGTGATGTTGTAAGTAAGAATTAGAACCAATATGAGAAACCACCAGAAAGAGGAAACAAAACACAACAGAAAAAAAAACAATAGCAAACAGTATGCTTTGATCTGCATTCAAACTCCATAGTTCTTTCTTTGGATGTGGATAGCATTTTCCATCATGAAACCTTTGGAGATGTTTTAGATTCTTGTATTGCTGAGAAGGGTTAAGCCTATCACTATTAGTCATCATACAACATGGCTGTTTCTGTGTACAACATTCTCCTGGTTCTGCTCATTTCACTCAACATCAGACCATTCAAGTCTTCCCAGGTTTTTCTGCAGTCAGCCTGTTCATCATTTCTTATAGCACAATAGTATTCCATTACATTCATATACCACAACTTGTTCAGTCAATTCCCAATTGATGGGTATCCCCTCAATTTCCAATTCTTTGCCACCACAAAAAGAGCTGTTATAAATATTTTTGTACATGTGGGTCCTTTTCCCATTTGTATGATCTCTTTGGGATATAGCCCTAGAACTGCTATTGCTGGATCAAAGGGTGTGTACATTTTTATAGCCCTTTGGGCATAGTTCCAAATTGCTTGCCAAAACGGTTGGATCATTTCACAACTCCACCAGCAATGCATTAGTGTTCCAATTTTCCCACATCTTCTCCAACATTCCAAAATAATATTTTTAAAGCATAGGTCTTATTGTGTCACTCTCTAGCTCAATGAACTCCTGCGGTTCCCTATTACCTCTAGGATCAAACACAAATGCCACAGTTTTGTCTTTAAAGGCCATCACAGAATAGATTCAACCTCTCTTCCAGGCTGGTATGCTGCATCCAGAACTCTGTGCATTACTGTAGTTTGAATAGGTCCTGGGAGACATCCAAGGGTGGAATTCCCTAGGATGTGAAAAAGAGTTATTGTGTCATGTGGGAATTGCACCCTGCAAGGTAGGTAGGTAGAACAGAAAGATTTCTTTCTTTCATGCTTAAGGGAAGGCTTTGGATTGGTGACATGGTCACTGGCAACCCCTGACTCTATAATAAAAGGCCTATCTAATTAGTTCCCCATATTCTCAGACCTAGAAGACTCTCCACTGTCATGTGGCATTTGCCATCACTCAGATATCACCCCTATGAAGGAAAAAGGGAGACAAAGAAAGAACTTGGTGTTCAGGTTAACAGAATTAGAACCAAAACTATCTACGTGCTTCCTCGCTGTGTGTTTATGTATGAAAACTATATCCTTACAAGGAAAACTAATTGGTGCAGTGGGTAGACTGCCAGGTCTGGAGTCAGGAAGACTCATCTTTGTGAGTTCAAATCTGGCCTAAGACACTTAGTAGCTGTGTGACCCTGGCAAGTCACTTAACCCTGTTTGCTTTAGTTCCTCATCTGTAAAATGAGCTGGACAAGGAAATGGTAAAACATTCCAGTATCTTTGCCAAGACAACCCCAAATGGTGTCACAAAGAGTCAGACAGGACTGAGCAACAACAACATATCTTCACAAGGGTAAGAAACCTTCTTTTATAATCCCTTTATCCTTCCAGGTTAGTCATTTACATCAGTGATATTAAACTCAAATAGAAATAAGGGCCACTAAACCATACATAAGGATCCCTGCTGGCCATAAACTGACGTAGAAAAACCACATATTATCATTACCTATATTCATTTGTATTTTTATTTCTGTTGTTAAATATTTCCCAATTACATTTTAATCTAGTTGGGATAACAATCTAGAGTGCTACTCTCCAAGGCATTAATGTCTGATTTACAGGACCCCACGCCCAAAGGCTAGGAAGGTTGTAACCACCCAGACTTGTTGTATACATTACTCCCCTTCAGGCCTGCTACAGTCCAGTCACAGTAGTCTTCTTGCTGTTCCACACATATAACATTCCATCTCCCATTCCCATACCTTGAGAATACACTCTCCCCCATGCTTAGAATATTCTCCCTCCTGATCTTCTCCTGTTAGAATCCCTAGTTTTCCTCAAAGCTCAGTTCAGTCTTCACCTCCTACATGAGGCCTTTCTTGATGGTCTGACCTGCTAATCCCTGCTCCATTATTTTATATTTATATGTGCACAGGTTGTCTCATATAATAGAATGTAAACTTCTTACAAAAAGGGTTTGTTTCATTTTTGATCTCCATGTCCTGATACTCAGCACAAATGCCTGACACATGGCAAGTGCTTGGTAATTGACTGGTTTATTGAATGTGCCAAGTAGAAGAGGAATCCAGCCTAACAGTGCCTTATGTTTCGATCTACTTTAGTCTGCATCTCTCACCATTGTCACGACTTTTTTATAGTGTTGCTCAAGGCCTTAATTGACATTCCCCTTTCTGTTGTAAGCATGTTTCATATGGTAACAGTTGAACTGTCTCTCCTTTTTCTGTCTCCATTTCTAACTTGGGCTTCTTTTGTATTATTGCTTTGTCCTTAGTGGCATTGGAAACTTCTCCCAATTTATCACCATCTGCAGATTTAATTAATGTGTTGTTTACCTCATCTTCTAGATGATTAATAAAGATGTTGAATAAAACCAGGCTTAATACCACTCCCTGTGGCACCCAGTGGATACCTCCCTCTAACTGAATACATTTGCTATTTATCATTACCATTTGTTTATGATTCTTTATGTCATCTCCAAAGCATGGGAAATGTCTATTTAAAGAATTCATAAGATCCCACAATGCAAGGCCATAACCAAGGTGTAGCAACTGGGGCTTTTCCCCAGAGTAGAAATATTTAGAGAGTGTTAAACACACTTAGACACCTTCAGCAAGTAGAATCAACTGAGCTTAGCACCTAGTTTGCAAAAATAATTAGTTAAAATAGAAAGCTTACAGATGGCAGCTTCCTCATCCAGAGACCACATACCAGGTGATCTTCCCAGCTAGTCTCAGTTACTCTGACCTCTGACAGCACCCTCTCATGCAACATCCTTGTGGCATTTCAACTCTATGTCTGCCCTCGTACAGGGTAGTGGGTGTCCCCTAGAGTCTCCCTCTACACATAGAGCTTTGTGTCCTTGGGTCCTATATCTCACTACAACATCCCCACTTAAATTTGCCCCAAGTATCAGACTTGTTGGTTGCAACTTTCATAGACTGTTAGAATAGTAGTAATATAGATCATGTAATATTATCTCTTCATTTATATTTAGTTAGTAGAGTTTGAAAAAAATTTTTTTCAATTTTCCTCAGCAGAAATAAATTACACAGAAAATTGTTGACAAGCCTAACTGTTAATTTAAATCAATGTGTGTGTGTGTGTGTGTGTGTGTGTGTTTCAGCAATGACATAAGTTCATTTAACAATATCTTATGTTTTTATGGTACTTTTTAAGTATTCTGAATGTTTGTGTACTTGTTATTATATGTGATTTGGACTACATTTTTGAGAAAGCAGGGTAGACATGATTTTTTTGGCATTAATAATGAAGAAGCTGATGATTAAGGCCTGTCTGCTGTTCCCCAACAAGTTAGTAGCAGAGCTGAGAGCAGAAATCAGATGATGATGATGATGATATTGTGAAGCTATGGATCTCTTCTTATAATGTTTTTAAATCATATATATATATATATAGTATGTATATATATATATATATACATATATAGTTACAGAGGAAATCACTTGTATTGAAATAGTTACCAAAATAATTTTTTTAAAAGTTTTCAGCCTTCAGGTAAAGAAACCTTACCCACATCCCATGGGGATCTAACATAACATTTTTGTTTATAACTGTATCACAAAACACTCATCTCTCATTAATCTGTTTTTATCTTCTATTCCCACCTCCTACCCACCCACACAAATGAGATTATAAACTCCATAAGAACAAGTATAAGTTTTACCTAAACCTTATCTTTCTTGGTGTCTAGCACTATGGTGTGTACATGATAGATAATTAATAAAGGTGAACAGAAAGGCTAAGGGAACAATAATTTATTAAGAGACTGCTATGTACCAAGCATTATGATAAGCATTTTACATATATTATCTCATTTGATCCTTATAACAGTTTTGAGAGGTAAGTACTATTAATATCTCCATTTTTAGCTGAAGAAGTTGAGGAAGACAAGGTTTAGTGACTAGTCCAGGGTTGCAAAGCCAACAAGTCTCAGAAATAGAGTTGGAAATGAGGTCCTTCTGTTTCTAGCACTTTATTTATACCATCTAGCTGCTGGAAGGAAGGAAGGAAGGAAGGAAGGAAGGAAGGAAGGAAGGAAGGA
>NW_020954572.1:5675303-5686822 GCF_900497805.2 Vombatus ursinus | reverse complement strand
GAAGGAAGGAAGGAAGGAAGGAAGGAAGGAAGGAAGGAAGGAAGGAAAGGAGGGAGGAAGGGAGGGAGGAAGAGAAAAAGAGGAAGGAAGGAAGAAAGGAGGAAGGAAGAGAAGAAGGATGGGAGGGATGGAGGAAGAGAGGACAAGAGGAAGGAAGGAGGGAAGGCAGGGAGGGAGGGAAGGAAGGAGAGAAGAAGGGAGGGAGGGAAGGAGAAAAGTACTTGCCTTTGGCTGAACAAATGAATTTTAGGTGCTCAGTAGTCCTCTATTCATCAGAAAAAAGAACCTCAAACACTTGTAGACAGTGCCTAATTTTTTTACTTAGACAATAAGAACTTATAACTCTGGAGAAAATGTAAAAATATTTTTGTGGAGAGAGAGAGAGAGAGAGAGAGAGAGAGAGAGAGAGAGGTTTCACTTTCTCTATTCTAAAGCCTTTTATTCAATTCATGTTAATTCAATATAGTAAACATACAATGACTACCTACTAGGTTCAAAGAATGCTGCCTGGCACTATACAGCATTGCTGAACATCTGTATTGTTCTCAGAACAAACTTACTTCCCAACAGGCCTCAGGCATCTATCCTTTCTTTCTGACCTGTACATGGTGACACCATATGCCAACAACTTTCATCTGAAACAGTAAAGTTTTGAACACATACAGAGAAATCTAGCACTATAAAAAGCACCACATTTTACAAAGTAGAAATCTTCATTGGCATAAGATTATCCAAGAACCATAAAAAAGAAATGAAAACTCTTATAAGACAGAATTTTCTTGTACTGTGTTTTCAAAGTCATTTCAGTTGTTGCCTGAAGCTTATTCATTCAACTGTTAATATTAGTGAAGGTTGATCTTTTCTCTTACAAAACTTAGGAAGATATAATAGTTATGAGCAAAATATGGCTAAAGTAGATTAAGATATTTATATGTAAAGCTCTGAATAATGGACAGAGGGCCAAACATTTATTTTGTCTACCTGATCACAGACATACGTAATCAAAGAGTGACATTTGTATTCAGAGCAGTTGAGTTGAGATCCTGATTCTGCCACTTTTTGCCTATATTATCTCCAGCAAATCACATCACCTCTCTGGGCTTCTATTTGTTCATCTTTAAGGGTCATGCCCGGGCCACACAGTCTTAGTAAATAGCAGAGCCATAATTCAAAGCCAATTATCTAATTCCAGACTCAATCAAGGCTACTTAACCCCAGGAAGGAGTTCCAAAACTGAGTGGGTCAATTCTCTCAGGGAGACAGAGTGCAGTTTCTTGAGGTCAAGACTGGATGGATCAAGTGGGGAGAAGTGGGACAGCAGCAATCCATATGACAAGATACGTGGATAGATCTGAGGAATGAGTTTGATATACAAGAGGGTGTATACAGTGGTGGTGGTATTACTAGTCACTCTTCTTTTCCCCAATCTTAATCCTCCCAGTGAACTAGTTCAAGTCTCTTTTGTCCTCTTCTTTTGACTTTCTGGCCCCTTCTCATATTGCCAAGTACACCCTGTCATGCCTCAGACTTGGATCAGCCACACCATCTACTATCTTCATTCATACACACTTGCTACTGAAGGTAGGAAATCCTGCAACTGTTCTAATTGGGTTCATCACAAATTTTTATTACACAGTCTCAATTAGGCCTGCACTGCCATTAGGAAATCATTCTACATTTCCCCTATCAACTCACTATTCCACTCTCCACAGTAACTCTCAAAAACCTTTTTAACCCTCCTCAAACCTTTCATGGTCCCCTGATCCCTCACCCCCACAGCTGAGACTAGTCATTTTTTTAGTCATGTCCTGACCCCATTTAGGGCTTCCTTGGGAAGATACTGGAGTGATTTGCCATTTCCTTCTCCAGCTTATTTTACAGATGAGGAAACTGAGGCAAACAGTGTTAAGTGACTTGGTCAGGTTACACAAATAGTAAGTGTCTGAGGCCAGATTTGAACTCATAAAGATGAATTTTCCTGACTCCAGGCCCAGCACTCCATCTACTGTACCACCTAGATTCCCCACAGCTGAGAATGTCACTTCATATTTTACAGAAAATAAGATCATTCACTCAAAGTTCCCTCTTCTTTCCTCTTAACTCATCTCATCTCATTCAGATGTTTTCTACTGCTATATCTTCCTTCACTCCTATCTCACACAAACAGGTAGCTCTATTCCTTACCAAGGAAAATCCCTCTGCCTGAACAAAGAATCCTATTCAATCCTATCTTCTCTAAAATATTGTCCCCTCTGTTATCCCCATTCTCTCACTTATCTTCAATCTTTCCTTGTCTACTGAATCCTTCCCTACTGCCTACAAACATGCCCAGGTCTACCCTATCCTCAGAAATCCTCACTTGTTTCTTCTATCCCTGCTGACTATTTTCCTATTTTTTCTGCTCTTTGTGGTAAAATTCCTTGAGATGGCCATCTACAATAGATGCCTCCACTTCCTCTCTTCTCACTTTCTTATTAACCCCTACAGTCTGAGGTCCAACCTCATCATTCCATCAAATCTGCTTTCTCCAGAGTTCTCAATTGCCAACCCCAGTGGATTTAATCTTCATTCTCCTTGACCTCCCTGTAGCCTTTGACACTGTCGGGCACCCTCTTCTCCTGGATACTTTCTTTTCTCTAGGTTTCCAGGATACCACTCTCTTCTGGTTCTACTCCTTTCTCTCAGACCACTCTTTCTTAATGTCCTTTACTGGATCCTCACCCAGGTCATGTCCAATAACTGTAGCTGTCTCACAGGGCTCTGTCTTGGTCCCTGTTTTCTTATCCCTTTATATTACTTCATCTGGTGATCTCATCAGATCCCATGGATTTAATTACCATCTCTATGCTAACGATTCTCAAATAGGAGCTATTCAGCTCCAAACTCTCTGCTGACCTCCAGTCTTACATCTTGCTTTTTAGACATCTCAAACTGGGTGTTGGGTAGACATCTTCAATTCAATATGTTCAAAACCAAATTCATTACCTTTCCCCTAGATCCTCCTTCTTCCAGACTTCCCTATTACTGTCAAGGTCACCATCATCCCCTCAGTCCTTCAGGTTCACAATATTCATCATACCTCACTTCTCATCCATATCCAACCTACTTCCAAGGCCTGTTTATTTGTAATATTTCTCAAATTTGCCCTGTTTCTTCCTTCTGATACTGTCACCAGTATATATCACCTGGTGTAGGTCCCTATAACCTCACACTATGACTATTGGAAGAGCTTTCTGGTTGGTCTGTCTGTAACAATTCTCTGACCATTCCAGTTCATACTCTATTCAGTCTCCAAAGTGACTCTCCTAAAATGCAGGTCTCACCATGTCACCTTCATACTCAGTAAATTCCAGTGGCTCCCTATCACATCTAGGAACAAGTGCAAAATTTTCCATTTAGCATTCAAATCCTTAAATAATCGACCCCCCCCCACTTATCTTTCTAGTCTTGTTAAACCTTAACCTCCACACAAAGTACTTTTTAATCCAGTGACACTTGCTTCCTTGCTGTCCACCCATAAAACTCTCCATCTCTTGATTCCTGGCTTTTCCTCTAGCTATCCCCCATGCCCAGAATGGCTTCCTTCATCTCCACTTCCTGGTTTCCCTGGCTTGCTTCAAGTCTTAGCTAAAATTTTACCTTTTATAGAAAGCCTCTTAATCCTAGTGCCTTCCCTCTCTTAGTTAGTTACTATTTATCCAGTTGGTAGTTTGCTTGCACATAGTTGTTTTATTGTTGTCTTCCCCATTGTAAACTCCTCCAAGGCAGAGATTGTCTTTTGCCTTTCTTTTTAACCATAGAACTTAGCACAGTGTCTAGTATGATGATAGCCACTTAATAAATGCTTTTTGATTAATTGACTGACACTACAATCTCCAAAGAATTGAAATTGAAACTGGGACATCCCTGTTTGGCGAGTCCATGATGACTTTGGATTTTATATGTAACAATCAAGAATTATGATGGAGAAGTGGAATGAAAATATCGTCAAAGAAAGACATGAGCAAAAATTGTGGGCAGGTTAAAGGGAAAATGTTTGGATTGAAAGCATATGTATTATACTGTCATCTCCATGACATCAAGAGAAACCAAAGAGGGAACCTAACATGTTAGACAAACTGCTGAGAACTTATGAGAGTACAGGGACAAGATCACATAGGGAAGATGGGCACAGATGGGTTGCTATCTGAATCACTGCAGGGAATAGCAAAAGCAAGGAGATCACAGATCAATTTGAGTATTTGAATATCTGAATAATTGAGGAAAGATGTATTCTAGCCATTACTTTTTGGTTTCTCTAGTGAGGAAAATGACCATCTTCTACATCTTCTAATCTCCAAGCTAGGGGTGATTAACCAGATAAAGAAAGCACCTTGAAACAGGAAGCATACTTCCCCCTTATCCTTTAATTGAGGAAACTGATAACCTGGACCCCTCTCCCATCTTTACAATCACAAACTTCTCCATGGCAACCTCTCATCATCATTACCTTTTCATTCCAGTGAGTGTCTGCAGCCCAGCTCAAAAATCTTTTCAATTGTGACTTTGGTTATATCTTTCTCTCTTTTGCCTTCTTCTTCCTCTCTATATCAGAAACAGTAAACTTAGTAGACTTAGTGGCCCCCTAAACATGAAATGGTTTTCCTCATTCTCTCCTTCTTTTCTCCTTGTCCAACTGGGTGTATCCCAAATCTTTGTTGCTACCATTCTGCCTTCAGTCTCTTAATCTCATGTACTTGTGACATTCAATTTCCTTTTTGTTTCATGAAGCAATTAACAATTCAACACGCATTTAGTAAGTGTGTTCTATATGACAGGGATCATGCTAAGCACTGGGAATACAGATACAGAAGTGAGACAATCTCCATCCTCAAATAGCTTATATTCTACTAAGGGAATGAAATATGTTCATAGATAAGTAAACAAAGTATGTATTACAAAATAGATACATAGTAAATCCTACCTGAAGTGGGACTTCCTTTCCTCCTTTCTGATTGTCACATTTCAGGTACTTCTTTCTTCCAGACACGGAGCTAGCTGGAAGTTATGCTTTGTGTGACATAACAATAAATTATATAGGACAGCTGGGTAGTTACCCAAAATTTTCTATTTACAGATTGATTGTCCCAGGCAATTCTAAAAACACATCTGTCCCCAGTGATTTAATTTGCTTGATAGTAAATCCATTGTAATCTAGTCAGATAACAAACTTGCTATTTATATCAGGCAAGCATTCTATTCCAAGATGTTAAATATAGGTTTTTCCGAGTTTACTGACAATCATTTCTAATAAACTGTGGCATACATGAGAATGAGCACTTGACTCTACAAAGCATTTGTTGCAAGGCGAAAAAGTTTAAAATGATCAGGTCAGAACTACTTTAGAGAAAAGCTTGAGAAACCAAGCACCGAGTCACAGAATTTTTAGAGCAGAGTAGGAGACAGCAAGGTACATGGAAAGATGAATTGATAATTAATTCATGAAATTATGAAACGGAGGCAAGCACACCCAGTTTTTTGGGTACTTATTGGGAAAAGATAACATTTGGCAGCAGGAAACAAGGAGGCAATCACCCTTGAATAACCACAATGATACAAACAACAAAAGGGGCACCAGAACCAGATACTGGGATGGCAGAATGAGATGGTGAAGGCAAGTAGCATGGGGAGGAGGATGTGGAGAGGGAGAGGCAGAAAATATCATTCACATAAGCATGGACTGGAGTTGGGAGCACTGGACAGCATGAATCTTAGAAGATGGAAGAATGCTTCAGGGGCAGGATTTTGAGGTCTCATCTTTATAGGGTTATAGGGAGAAACAGATTAACTCTCATTTGTACCACCTTGGGATAAGTTCATTAACGTATCAAAATCATCACAACGTTATTGTTAAAACTTTAAAGTTGTCATCTCAATAGTTTCACCATCTTTTTGATGTTCTACTGGTCTAGAACTGTGAAGGTCTGGAATTTATCTGGAATTTACATGTCCTAGGACCAGAACCCTGACAGTAATGTCTAGATGGCTTCCCTTGATTCAGCACACATTACCACGATGTGAATTTTGTTCAAGACATCATACAATTTGTAAATTGTGTTCTTTTGATCTTAGGGAAGGTTTGTACTTTACTTTTGGGTTCCTGTTGGCAAACCCCAAGTTATTGACTATACTGACTAGAAACGGGGTTCAGGGGCACCAGAACAAAACACAGTTTTAACACAAAAGAGTACTAGTTTAAGAATCAGAAGACCTGGGTCTGGCTCTGACCATTATTACCTGCAGGTGATATGAATTGAATTTGATTTTATTGATATAGAGAACTCTTGATGAGGAAAATCCCTCTACCAATGCAGGAAGGCACTTTCTCTTCAACTTTAGAGTCTTAGAGAGTTGCCTAAAATACTAAAAAGGTTAAGTGATTTACCTAGTTGGCTCTAGCTGGCCAATTGTCAAATTTTCAGTGTGAGCAATTACACCTCAGAAGTTGGCAAATGCTACAAATTGGGGCTTGATTTCTTGTTTTGTGGAAGGTGATGGAGAAAATGTTAATAATACAGATGAAACTTAAAAGTATGTTATGCAGGGGGCAGCTAGGTGGCACAGTGGATAGAGCACCAGCCTGAAAGTCAGGAGGACCTGAGTTCAAATCTGACCTCAAACCAAACACTTGACACTTACTAACTTACTAGCTGTGTGACCCTGGGCAAGTCACTTAACCCGAATTGCCTTTTTAAAAAGTATGGTATGCAAAGAGCTAGCTGTTAAACATTTACCAGCATACCATGACTTGAACACAGGCAGGTCTTCCGGCCTCTGAGGTCAGATCTATATACACAGTACTTTGCCTTCTCTCATCTGTACAACCTTAAGCAAATCATTTGACTTCTCTAAGTTTCAGTTTCCTTATATGTAAAGTGAGAGTATTTGGCAAGATGACCTCTGAAGTCTCTCCTAGCTCTAAATTATAATCATATGACTTTAGAGAAACAAGTGATTTTGTGGATGTTCAGAGAAGCAGTAATTTGCTCAAGGTCACATGGATAAGTAGTGACCAGAGTCAGCACTAGAATTCAGCTCTTATTTCTTTTTCCACTTTCCCCACACTCCAGAGCAATGGGTACAAGTTTGTTCTGAATATTAAACAATGCATCATATTTGCTAATGACTCAGCACACTTCAACATATTTATCCCACACCAGCAGCACAGAAAGAATGCCATCATGTAGCAAATCAGCAAAACTGATCAATATACAGAAAAAGTCTGAAGCAAGGAAAGTCATCTTCTCAAAACTCTTCTTTACAACCACGTTTGCTCTTTGTAATTTTTTAGCACTCACTTCTGATTGTTTTGTTACTTTTCCTATTGTTGTAGTCATAGTATATATTGTGTTCTTAGCTGTGTTTACTTCAATTTAAGTCAATCCATGTCTTCCTATATTTGACATTATTCATCAGATTCATCATTTCTTACGGCACAATAATAGTATTCCACTACATTGCCATATCACAATTGGGTTAGCTATTTTCCAATTGATAGTGATTTAGTTTGTTTCCAGTCCTTTGATACCATAAAAAATGCTGCTATAAATATTTTGGTGGATATGGGTAGTTTATTTATTTATTTTTTATCAGTAGTCTCTTTGGATTTATGCCCAATAGAGTAATCTCTGGGTCTAAGGATATGAACAATTTAGCTACTGTATTTGCAGGTTTCCAAATTGCTTTCTAAAGTGGCTACACTGATTCACAGCTCCACCAATAATGCATTAGTATAATTATCTTCCCACAATGACTCCAACTTGATTATTCCCCCTTTTTTGTCATCTTTGCCAATTTGCTGAGTATGAGGTGAAGCCTCAAGGTTGTGTTGATTTGCATTTTTCTTATTTGGAACAGTCTTTCTTATCTTTGTTAATAGTTTGAAATTCTGCTAAGAACTATTTGTTCAAAGTATGATGAGGTTTTAATGTGGGAAGAAATTGTTAAATTAACTGTAAAATTGTGTGACACTATAAGTTTTGAACCCCTTTCTCTGACTGAATTGTCATTGAAACCTCACTATCTGGAACGAATTCCTAACTTATTTCTATTTCTTAGATTCCTTAGCTCAAGCTACCATGAGTTACATGCTTTTTGTCCTTCTGAAAATTATCCTTACCTAATTGATACCAATTAAATCCCACATGGGTGGTTTATGCATGCATATGCATATGCATATATCTATATATATGTATGTATATACAAAGATATACTATATCTACATATACACACACATATAAACATGTATATATGTTTGAGATAGTTATACATATGTATACACATATACATGTATATATATACATATATTATGTGTGAATATATGTATATATGTATATTTATGTGTGTATATATATATGTATATATAGAGAGAAAGAGAGAGTGAGAAAGAGAGAGAGAGAGAGAGGGCGGGGGGAGGAACCTCATTTTTTTCAGATATGAAAGTTTGTTCATTATCTTCAATAACAGAAACTTAAATAAGAGTCAAGGAATAAAGTCATGGATCTACATAATTCTTCATTCATTGGCACATTAAAAAGTTCTTTCATTTTTTTTCAAATTTTTATTTATATGTTTTGTTTTTATATCATTTACATTTCAGAGATATTCTTTCCCATCCCAGAGAGTCATCTCTCATAGGAAGCATTTATTTTTCTTAATTCAATGAAATTAACCAACATTTCAACCAAGTTTGATACATATCCTATTTCATACCCATAATCTGTAGCTCTGCAAAGAGGGAGGAGCTGAATTATAATTTCTCTTCTTTGGAGCCATGTTTGGCTATTAAAAGAGAATTGAGTTTTGTTTTGTTCTTCTTATTTTTCCTGTTACATTGTTTTACATTTGTGGGGTATGTGTGTGTGTGTGTGTGTGTGTGTGTGTGTGTGTTTGTGTGTGTTTCCTTGTTATGGTTACTTCACTTTGTATCAGTTCATATGTTTTCTAATTATTTGTTATATTTATTCTTTGTTTTAGCACAGTAATATTTCATAACATCCATGTACTGCAGCTTGTTTGGCTGTTCCCTAATTGATGAGAATTTAATTTGTCTTCAATGCTTTGACACTACCAAAACTGCTGTACATAGGACCTTTCTTGTTATCCTTGACTTCCTTAGAGATATATACTTAGTGGTAGTATCTCTGGATCAAAAGGTATGGCCATTTTAGTCACTTCTTTTGTATGATTCCAAATAATTCATGTCTTTTTAACAACATATTTTCACAAAATTCTATTCCTTATCTCTACGTGTGGGGTGTCACATGCTTAACTAAATTGTAAGCTACTAGAGGCCAGGGAACATACCTCATATCCCTCCGAATCCTTCATAGGATTTAGCATAGTCCAAAGCAAAGACACCAGTCACTAAAATATTTGTCAAACATATTTCACTGCTATACTATAAAAACAGCTTCCATTTATCATATCTTCAGCTGAAAAGTGCATCTTCCTTTATATGTATTTCTATTTATTTTTTCTCCAATCATGGATACTCAGTGAATACTGTAACACATACAGTCTCTTTACAATCTACCTGTCTCTAAACTTAACATTAGAATTCTCTGACTGTGTAGCAAAAAGTTTTGCCTCTCCAAAAACCATTTCTACTTTATTGATACTGTGTCATGCTGCATGAAATCAAAGAAGGATGGGGAACAGTATTTGAAGGGGCCCACTTAAAGACAAATTCTATTCAAACAAGCTCCCAGATTGCCTAAGTATGGATACTGAAATACTGCATACACTTATATAACAAGTTGAAGATAATGATAATTGAAGACTACTAGTTCAGGAGATTTTGTCTGACCATTCTTTACCCAGAGATACATCCAAGATGTTGATTAGGCAGCATGAAAGACAGCCATTCTCCCTGGAACAATTTTTTTTACTATAATTATGCTTCTTCAACTTCCATTTGTACTGTATTTGACTTAGACAAAGACAATCTAAGCACATCAACACAAAATGCACAATTTCCATAGGTTTTGAAAGTACTTTTGGAAATTTAAAGTTCAGCATTTTGGTGATCATTTTATTTGATTTTCTCCTCCACATAGACTTAAAATTTCCCACTTTCTTGTAAAGCTAAGTGTAAGTATGATGAGACAAAAAAAAATCCCTCCTCATTACTGGGAAGAATCCAGGTATGAGCTTACAACAACCCAATAAGATGCCACCCTATATTTCTAGTTTTATTCCATTCTAGTCTTCCTCTTTTGTATGTTAGATTCCATCCACATAAGATTAATTGTTCCCATTTATGGCCCTTCTTTTCCATTTCTGTGCCTTTGTTCAGGCTACTCCCTGTGCTTGAAATTCAACCCCTCATTGCTCTTCCAGGAATGTTCTGCTCACTTCCCTACTCATATCAGTAATGACGTTTCCTCCCCTAGACATTACATAACACTTTATTTGCATTTCTCTTATGCATTATTCTGTATTTTTGTGTTATATTTATTTGTTTCAATAACCTCATTTTAGGCTATATTCTCCATGAAGAAGCCACAGAAATGATTCACCTAGTAACCAACCTGCTGGCAATGATATCACTAGTATATACTTCAAGTCAAATGAACATATAACAAAATTTTTATCATATTGTCTTATTAAAGTCCACTTACCTAAAGGGATCTGACATGTTCAAGCATGCACTTTAAAAGAGTCCTTTCTCTACTATTTTCTTGGCAGGGTGTGAATTCTCCAGACATGGTGTGAAGTCTCCTTATCCTCATTGGCCTTTTTCCTCCAATGGCAATGAAGGGCACTATGTTGACATTACATTAATTATAGAATTCATGCCCTTGAGCTGGTCCTTGGGCTTTGCCTTTAAAAGAAAACAGGGACCTGCCAGGAGACGACAAAAATAAAAACAGCAGTAGCAATAACAAGATAAACAACAACAATAGTAAAAACTACCATTTAAATGGCATTTTAAGATTTGAAAAGCACTGCCTTCTCAAGGAGGGGGGAGGGACAAGAGGAAAAGAGAGAATTTGGAACCCAAATCTTTTTAAAATGATTGTTATTGTTTACATGTAATTGGAAAATATCTAATGAAATAAAAAGAAAAGTTTAAAAGATTTGTAAAGCATTTTAATGCCAGTTCCATTTGATCAGAGAAGCAGCCTTGTGAAATGGGTGTTAGTGTTGTTATTATTTCTATTTTTAAAATGATAGAACTAAAGATCATAGAATTTGACACTTAAGCAAGGTCACGTAGTTAATCAATTCTGAAGCAGGATTCAAACCAAGGTCTTCCTGACTTCAGGTCTAGCACTTTATTCAGTCCACCATAATGCCTCTTATAGTCACAGAGGGAGGCACAGATGCTCACAACTAAAAGGTAAACATAAAGACAGAGAGAGGGAGAAAAAGTGAGAGACAGAGAAAGAGAGACAGTGAGAGAAAGACAGAGGGAGACAGAGAAGAGAGAGAAAGAAAGAAAGAAAGAAAGAAAGAAAGAAAGAAAGAAAGAAAGA